>NW_027223715.1:150018-252554 GCF_029378745.1 Bos indicus
AGGAGCCTGGCAGGCTACTACCCCTGTCTTGCCCCTCACTCCTTCCTGCTCCTCACTGGTAATGGTGAGTTTTGTTCTCAATATCTGTGAGCTTGTTTGCTTTGTTACATTTATTCATTTGTTTTATAGTTTAGATTCCACGTATAAGTGATAACGTACGGTATTTGTCTTTCTCTCTCTGATTTATTTCACTAAGCATAATGCCCTTCAGGTCCATCCATGTTGCTGTAAATGACAAAACTTCATTTTTAATGGCTGAGTAGTATTCCATTGTATATATATACATATCTTCTTAATCCATTCATCTGTCAATGGATGCTTAGATTGCTTCCATATCTTGGCTATTGTAAATAAAGCTCCTATAAACATTGTGTGTGTGCTCAGTCGCTCAGTTGTGTCCAATTCGTTGTGACCCCATGGACTGTAGACCACCAGGCTCCTCCATCCATGGAATTCTCCAGGCAAGAACTGAAACAGGTTGCTATTTCCTTCTCCAGGGGATCTTCCCGAGCCAGCGATCGAACCCTTGAGTCTTGTGTCATCTGCGTAGGCAGGGGCTTCTTTGCCACTGCACCACTGCACTGGGTGCATGGATCCTTTCAAATCAGGGTTTTCATTTTCTTCAGATACATACCCAGGACTGGGGCTACTAGATCATATGGTAACTGTGTTTTTAGTTTTTTGAGGAATCTCCATACTGTTTTCCATAATGATGGCACCAATTTGCATTCTCATCAACAGTGTAGGAGGGTTCCCTTTTCTCCACATCCTAATACTTGTTATTTGTGCTCTTCCTACTCTTCTTTATCTTTTAAAAACTCACACTCTCATGGGTAAGACTTTGCCCCTGTTCCTGCTTCCTGGAATATTCTGGAAAATTCTGCTCCAAGATATTCCCAGTGCTCTCTTGTCACTGAGATATCTGTATAGCTGTCATCTCATGGAGACATTTCCTAAACACTTGACTCAAGAGCTCCCTATCTGTGCTTTTCCCTAACAGCCAGCTTTATTTCCTCTGCCACAGTGATCACAGACTTGACCTTGTTTATTTATCTGTTGGCTTGTTCATTATCTTTCTCTTCAAATGTAAGCCCCAAGGGTAATGGGACTCTGTCCATCCATGGCCCAGAACAATGCCTGGTACAGGTTAGGTGCTCTATAAATACTGGTTGCATCAGCTGACTTGAGTTTCTTGGCCGTTCAGTTCAGTCAGTCAGTTCAGTCGCTCAGTCGGGTCCGACTCTGCGACCCCATGAATCGCAGCACGCCAGGCCTCCCTGTCCATCACCAACTCCCGGAGTTCACCCAAACTCATGTCCATCGAGTCAGTGATGCCATCCAGCCATCTCATCCTCTGTCGTCCCCTTCTCCTCCTGCCCCCAATCCCTCCCAGCATCAGAGTCTTTTCCAAGGAGTCAACTCTTCGCATGAGGTGGCCAAAGTACTGGAGTTTCAGCTTTAGCATCATTCCTTCCAAAGAAATCCCAGGGCTGATCTCCTTCAGAATGGACTGGTTGGATCTCCTTGCAGTCCAAGGGACTCTCAAGAGTCTTCTCCAACACCACAGTTCAAAAACATCAGTTCTTCGGCACTCAGCTTTCTTCACAGTCCAACTCTCACATCCATACATGACCACAGGAAAAACCATAGCCTTGACTAGACGGACCTTTGTTGGCAAAGTAATGTCTCTGCTTTTGAATATGCTATCTAGGTTGGTCATAACTTTCCTTCCAAGGAGTAAGCGTCTTTTAATTTCATGGCTGCAGTCACCATCTGCAGTGATTTTGGAGCCCCAAAATATAAAGTCTGACACTGTTTCCACTGTTTCTCCATCTATTTCCCATGAAGTGATGGGACCGGATGCCATGATCTTCATTTTCTGAATGTTGAGCTTTAAGCCAACTTTTTCACTCTCCTCTTTCACCTTCATCAAGAGGCTTTTTAGTTCTTCTTCACTTTCTGCCATAAGGGTGGTGTCATCTGCATATCTGAGGTTATTGATATTTCTCCTGGTAATCTTGATTCCAGCTTGTGTTTCTTCCAGCCCAGAGTTTCTCATGATGCACTCTGCATTTAAGTTAAATAATCAGAGTGACAATATATAGCTTTGACGTACTCCTTTTCCTATTTGGAACCAGTCTGTTGTTCTATGTCCAGTTCTAACTGTTGCTTCCTGACCTGCATACAGATTTCTCAAGAGGCAAATCAGGTGGTCTGGTATTCCCATCTCTTTCAGAATTTTCCACAGTTTATTGTAATCCACACAATCAAAGGCTTTGGCATAGTCAATCAAGCAGAAATAGATGTTTTTCTGGAACTCTCTTGCTTTTTCCATGATCCAGCAGATGTTGGCAATTTGATCTCTGGTTCCTCTGCCTTTTCTAAAACCAGCTTGAACATCAGGAAGTTCATGGTTCACGTATTCCTGAAGCCTGGCTTGGAGAATTTTGAGCATTACTTTACTAGCATGTGAGATGAGTGCAATTGTGCAGTAGTTTGAGCATTATTTGGCATTGCCTTTCTTTGGGATTGGAATGAAAACTGACCTTTTCTAGTCCTGTGGCCACTGCTGAGTTTTCCAAATTTGCTGGCATATTGAGTGCAGCACTTTCACAGCATCATCTTTCAGGATTTGAAATAGCTCAACTGGAATTCCATCACCTCCACCAGCTTTGTTCATAGTGATGCTTTCTAAGGCCCACTTGACTTCACATTCCAGGATGTCTGGCTCTAGGTCAGTGATCACAGCATCATGATTATCTGGGTCGTGAAGATCTTTTTTGTACAGTTCTTCTGTGTATTCTTGCCACCTCTTCATAATATATTCTGCTTCTGTTAGGTTCATACCTTTTCTGTACTTTATCGAGCCCATCTTTGCATGAAATATTCCCTTGGTATCTCTAATTTTCTTGAAGAAATCTCTAGTCTTTCCCATCCTGTTGTTTCCCTCTATTTCTTTGCATTGATCACTGAGGAAGGCTTTCTTATCTCTTCTTGCTATTCTTTGGAACTCTGCATTCAGATGCTTATCTTTCATTTTCTCCTTTGCTTTTCGCTTCTCTTCTTTTCACAGCTATTTGTAAGGCCTCCCCAGACAGCCATTTTGCTTTTTTGCATTTCTTTTCCATGGGGACGGTCTTGATCCCTGTCTCCTGTACAATGTCACGGACCTCATTCCATAGTTCATCAGGTACTCTATCTATCAGATCTAGGCCCTTAAATCTATTTCTCACTTCCACTGTATAATTATAAGGGATTTCATTTAGGTCATACCTGAATGGTCTAGTGGTTTTCCCTACTTTCTTCAATTTCAGTCTGAATTTGGCAATAAGGAGTTCATGATCTCAGCCACAGTCAGCTCCCAGTCTTGGCCATTACTGGGGCATATTCAGGAAATTCTACTGTATGGAGAATTAAACTTGTTAATTGTTTTAAGTATAAGGAAGTCTTTTTGAGACAGTTAATAGTTAGCAAATTTGATATGTCACTATCTTTGACATTCAGTTGAAAGTTTGTTGATGTCAGTTTTTCAGTTTTCTTTGGGTATTGTGGAATGATAATAGTCCTTAACTTTTTTATAATTTTGCAAAACCTGTAAGCCCTAGGCATTCTACCTGCGGTGTCTAATGGAAAAATGGACCTTTTGGGGGGAATTATGTAATTTCTGTATTTCTCTTTTTGTCCGTGAATCCAATAAATGGAATTTACTTCGTTTTAGGGGGCAAGTTGTGTGCGATTATCGGTTGACTGTGTCCTGAGGTGTTGGCTGCACGTAGAGTTAGCCACGCCGCTTGTCAGATGCCAACGGGAAAGACGCGCCCTCTAGCGCACATTTCGAGAACTGATGTGGCGTGAATTGGACTTTGTTCTCTGAGGCTTGCCTGGCTGCGTTTTTATTACAGTGTACAAGTCAGGGACTGTGTAGGCCGTTAGTAAATATTTGCTGGATGAATAAATAGAACCACGAGGCTTTCAGAGTGCCCTATGGAAGTGAGTAAAAAAAAAAAAAAAAAGAGCTGTAAACTGTCCCTTTAGAGATGAAGTGAAGGTTGATGATAACACAAAGGTTGATGAGAAGAGAAATATGGAGGTAATGAATTTCAACATATATTTCTTGTCTGAGTTTCAAGAGGGGAGAAGAAGAAAACATGGAGTAACTTTCCAAAGAGAATGAGCCAAAAATCCGGCAATGAAAGTTTGCTCATCAAAGTTTATTTAAAGGGACTTTTTAAATGGGAATAGGCCCCAAATGGGGCGAGGCACAAACTCCACAGGCTGCTGAGTCGACCACAAGGTGAGAGAAAAAAAGAATGTAATAAGAGTGGGAAAAACAAAGACCAGCTGAAAACTGTGGGTTGTTTTCATCTGTAAGCAAATCTTTAAAATATAGACGCTATACTTACATGTGGAATCCAAAATATGACACAAATAAACCTATGTACCGTGGGCTTCCCTGATAGCTCAGTTGGTAAAGAATCTGCCTGCAATGCAGGAGACCTGGGTTCAATTCCTGGGTCGGAAAGATCCGCTGGAGAAAGGATAGGCTACTCACTCCAGCTGTTGGGCTTCCCTTGTGGCTTAGCTGATAAAAAATCTGCCCATAACGCAGGCGACCTGGGTTTGATCCCTGGGTTGGGAAGATCTTCTGGAGAAGGGAAAGGCTATCCACTCCAGTATTCTGGCCTGGAAAATTCCATGGAGTGTATAGTGCATGGGGTTACAAAGAGTCAGACACGACTGAGGGACTTGCACTTTCACTTTCACTCTCATAGGTGGTGCTAGTGATAAAGAACCCACCTACCAATGCAGGTTAGACTTAAGAGACTGGATCCCTGGGTCAGGAAGATTCCCCTGGAGAAGGGAATGGCAATCCACTCCAGTATTCTTGCCTGGAGAATCCCATGGACAGAGGAGCCTGGCGGGCTACAGTCCATGGGGTCGCACAGAGTTGGGCATGACAGAAGCAGCTTAGCGTGGCAAACCTATCTGTGAACAGAAACAGATTGGCGGACATAGACAGCAGACTGGTGATAGGAGCAGACTCCTCCAAAGAGGAGGGGCTTGAAGAATGGGTGGACTGGGAGGCTGGGGCTAGCGGATGTAAGCTTTTATATACAGCACGCATAAACAGCAAGGTCCTCCTATATAGTACAGAGAACTATATTCAGTATCCTGTGATAAACCATAATGCAAAAGAACACATTAAAGAATGTGTATAAACATATAACTGAAACACTTTGCTGTACAGCAGAAATTAGCACAAAATTGTAAATCATCTATATGTCAATAAAAAGATTGATAATATATAGCTATTATTAGGAAAACTTGAATACTTATTGGATATTTGATAGTATGGAATTAGTAACTAGGTACTGTGCTTGCACAATGAAAGAACACTAATGTTTAGAGATACACAGGGAATGAAATGCTCTCTGAAATTTGCTTCAAGACCTTCTGGGGCATGGGTGTGAGAAGGTGCAGCTAGAGATGAAGCAGTATTGACTGTGTGTTGATGATTTGAAGCTGGGTAAGGGGACTGGGGGTCATTACAGCCTTCTGTCTACCATTGTCATGTATTAGAAGATTTCTGTAATAACAAGTTGAAGTATCGTTGAGCCCAATCCTTCAAGCCCTTAGAATGTTCCCTTCTTAATACTTCTGAAAAAGCAGAAGTGTTGGGGTGGGGAGGAAATGGTTGAGGCTGATTTAAAGTCTTAGTTTTGAGCCCTTTCCTTTTGTCCAAAAGATGAGGATGGGGAGGAGTCCAGAGGATGCCCTCTTAAGGGGTGATGCCATGTAACGGGTCTCTTCAAGATGAGGAAAGATGATCTAGTTATTAAATAGGTAATTGAACCAAATTACTTCGTGGTCGGATCGACTTAAGGATACATTAACTGGAAAATTTGAAAACTTTCCCAAATGCTACTAAGGAAATAAAATTGCCTCAAAGACAATCAGCTAGTTGAGTATGAATCAATTTTTGACCTCGAGAATGGCAGTCCTAATCTGGAATGCCTTGAGGGTTTTTGTTGTTGTTGTTGAACTGAATGTGTTTAAAAGGAAAACTGACATAAAGCACTTCTGAGAGAATCCTAGGTCTTTGGTGTGATTATGATCACAGAGGAGTGTGATCCCTTGGGGTGGAGGTGGGGTGCAATGCCTGTGAAATACCAAGAGAGCTGGTGGGGGATGCTGAGCCCCTGCCTGGATTTCAGAGGCTGATGCTCAGCTGTAACAGAGTTCTTTGAGTGAATGGCTGCTCTTTTGAATTTTTGGAAGTCATTTCCGTGTTTGCTTGAACTTAGAAAAATTCTAAGGAACGCTAGAAATGACTAGGGAGTGCATCGAGAAATGCAGTGTTAATTCAGCTTCTAGTAGAGACAGGTTCTAGGCTCCACACTCTGGATCTTCTTTGTGGATGAGGTGGGATGGGCAGTGGGATGCCATGGGACTGCTGTTTGCATTGCTGGTGCTTCCGCTGACTTTTCAGTGACCGCCACATAGAAATGGCTGAGGTTGGAAGAGCGTGGGTCTCGGGATTAAAACTGGGTTAGAATCCCAGCTCTGCCACTTCCAGGTGTGATCTTGGGTGAACTGGCTCCTAACAGGAATTTTCTGTTTCTCTGCCCAAAGAAAGGCATGAGTGCCTGTTGGGGAGTGTCTTCCTATTTTTTTGTTATTTCCTAACTTTAAAAAACAATTGAGGTAAAATTGATTTATAGTGTTAGTCTCAAGAGTATAGCACAATAATTCAGTTATATATATATATATATATATATGTGTGTGTGTGTGTGTGTGTGTGTGTGTGCACTCGAGCGCTAATTTGATTCAGTCATGTCCGACTCTTTGTGACCCCATGGTCTGTAGCCCACCAGGCTCCTCTGTCCATGGGATTCCCCAGGTAAGAATACTGGAGTGGGTTGCCATGCTCTCCACCAGGGCATCTTCCCGACCCAGGGACTGAACCCAAGTCTCTCATGTCTCCTGCACTGGCAGGCGGATTCTTTATTACTAGTGTCACCTGGGAAGCTCTCTCTATATATTCCTTTTCAAATTCTTTTCCCTTATGGGTTATTACACAATATTGGGTTGAGTTCCCTGTGCTATACATTAGGTCTTGTTGGTTATCTATTTTATACATAGTAGTGCGTATATGTTAATCCCAAACTCCTAATTTATCCCTCCCCCCGTTACCCTTTGGTAACCGTAAGCTTGTTCTCTATGCTGTGGGTCTGTGTTTTGTGAATAAGTTCGTCTGTGTCATTTTCCCAGGCTTCACCCCTAAACGATAGCAGGTGGTATTTGCCTTTCCCTGTCTGGCTTACTTCACTTAGTGTGATGAGTCCCCCTCTTTCCAAAGCGCTTCCTTCAATGTCCATTTCGGGGCTGCACCCCTGAGTCCTTGTCCCAGTGTGGGACAGGTACCACCCCACCCTGGCCGCCTGCACCCCACCTGGCAGGTGGAGGCGATGCATGGCGGGGAGAGTCGGGGGGACCCTTGAGCAGGGAGGGCCATGGCTGGCCCTGGGGATCTGCACCTGAGCAGGGGTGTGGAAATGCAGTGATCAGCGGGTCGGGATTTCCAGGACTTCTAAAAGGCCCCTGATAAACCCTCCAGAACTTCCACTCAGGCTGGAAGAATAAAACGAGCAGTTTCTGTTTCTCTAATTTGAGGAGTTTGAGAAATGGCAGCCAAACTTTCTTCATTTCTGCCGTGAACAGGATGGAGGTGAGTTTTCCTTGCCTGAAACCTTTCTGCTAGTGCCAGCTGTTAGTGCCCCCCTCGCATGGGGTGTTAGTGCTGAGTCTCAGGTGTCCCCGCCTCATCTTTCCCTTCGAGATGCTGCAGATCCGGTGAGGCCCAAACCCTCCTTTCTGTGGGGAATCACTCTGAGACCAGATGAGATCTGAAGAGGTCTGGGAGTTGTGGTGGGCACAGTGCCATCCAGAAACTGGGGAGCCGAGGGGGACTAATTGGGCTGGAGAGACCCCACTCCCAGGGGTCTCAGGCCTCACCTGGAACAGGCGCATCTCAGGAGAAGGCAACATACTAGACATTTGGGGGAGGCGATGGAAGCTCACATGTGCAGAGCTGCAGGAAGAGGCCAGACACCTGCTCCTATGTTGCCACCTGGGACCCTGTAGGTTTTTCCTTCACCTCCCCAGGCAACCTTCCACTTTCCAGAAGCAAGATAATAGAACGTGCTTCCTATTTGTACTGATGCAGAATGTGATTTCTAGGTGGGTTATTTCTAGAAGAGTCACCAACATCTTCTGATGAAAGACTAATTCCAGGTGCTCTGTGGGGCCCTGCAGAAGCCTCTGGAACACTGCATGCCTGGGCTGTCTTATAATTCATTAGGCTTCTGGGACGCATCTCATCAAAGACAGGAGACACTGTGACTGGGAGTCAGGGGACCTGAGTGTCATATCTTTGCGGTAGCTTTATGTTTTTAAATAGAAGGGTGACTTCTTAGTTTTTAAGTTTTTCCTAGCTTTATTGAAATATTATTGACATATAATATATGTAAGTTTAATGTGTATGATTGAGCTTCCTAGGTGAGTCAGTGGTTAAGAATCTGCCTGCCAGTGGAGGAGACGCAGTTCCCCTCCCTGGATCGGGAAGATTCCCCTCGGGAAGGGAACGGAAACGCACTCCAGGATTCTTGCCTGGAAAATGCCAGGGACAGAGGAGCCTGTGAGCTACAGTCCACGGGGTCACGAAGAGTCGGACACGACTGAGTGACTAAACACACAACAAAGGTGTACACTGAGATGATTTGATCTTTGTATATACTGCAACATGCTTGCCGCAGTGAGGTTAGTTAACACCTCTCTCCCTCACCTTTTTGTGTGTGTGGCAGTAACATTTGTGATCAAATCTCTTAAGGACTCCCAAGTATATAATGGGATTAACCTCCTTCTCTGCTTCTCAGAAAGTGCTGACTCAGTCCCGGGCACAAAAGAAGGTCTTGTGGGAATCTCAAGGCCACCATCGGCAAGCTAGGCTTCTGGGGACATTTTTGTTTAGCTCAGATGTTCTTAGGAGTGTTGAATTGTTCTTCATTATCTATCAGTATTTATCTAAAATGCTCTGGAAGGTGGGCCATGGCTGGGCTGTGGTTTGTCTGAGCCTGGGACCTGGCCCTTAGCCCCCGAAGCCGGAACACCTGCAGCTGAGATGTAAGAAGCAAGCGGCCTCCGAGGCCCCTCCTGGCTTCCTACTTGTGTTCTGGCCTTGCTGTTGCTCTCGGTGCCCCCGAGTGGCCTCTGTGCTTGTGCTTAGTCGCTCAGTCGTGTCTGATTCTGTGATCCCATGGACTGAAGCCCACTGGGCTCCTCTGTCCATGGGGATTCTCCAGGCAAGAACGCTGGACTGGGTTGCCATTTCCTTCTTCAGGGGATCTTCCCAACCCAGGGATCAAACCCAGGTTTCCCACATGGCAGGCAGATTCTTTACCGACTCAGTCACAAGGGGAGCCCAAGAAGACTGGAGTGAGTAGCCTATCCCTTCTCCAGGGAATCTTCTTGACCCAGGAATCGAACCAGGGTCTCCTGCACTGCAGGTGGATTCTTTACCAGCTGAGCGACCAGGGAAGCATGTGGCCTTAGAGCAGGATTTTTTAATAATTAATAACGTTGCCTTTATCTGCTTATTAAAAATCCTGCTCTTGCCTCCCTGCCAGCCAGCAGCCCGGGCAGCAGGGACAGATGTTCTTTTGATAAAATCCTGCAGGTGTGATGATAACACCTGCGGATGGAGCAGCTGCCTTCGGCATTCATCATCACATCTCCTTTCCAGCAAGGGGATTACAGCACCTCGAGATGCCCGAGTCTAGACAACTACATCAGTAATACATGCCGCAAGAAAGAAAGTGAAGTGAAGTCACTCAGTCCTGTCCGACCCTTTGCGACCCCATGGAACGTAGCCTACCAGGCTCCTCCGTCCATGGGATTTTCCCGGCAAGAGTACCAGAGTGGGTTGCCATTTCCTTCTCCAAATATATGCTGCAAGGGGGAGAGAAATTAGATGGTTGCTGGAGGACAAAGTGGGTTGAGAAAATATTCTTTTTTAAAGATGGGAGAAGAGAAGGTTGGAGGGGGTTGATGGGGGTGAGGGGAGTGAATGGACTACAACACAGAGAGATGATGCCCTCTCAGAGTCCACTGAGAATGGTGATCTGGCTGTAGAGACAGGGCAGGTTCTTGTGTCTCCTCTGGGGCCATCTGCGTTGCAGACGGAGGCATGGTTGATGGAGAGTTGGGAGACTCGGGCCACCTTTTGCCTAGCTCATTCATGTTCTCCTCTACCTGAGGGCTTCAGACTTATCTCTTCCTGACTCTTGACCTCCCTTTCCTTGGATCATTTATTTGAGAAAACTTTTAATTACAAATTCTTTCTCTGCCTCTTTGAGATGTAACTCTTTTTAAAAGCCTCCTGCCAGTTTTACAACCCAGAACTGTCTTTCTCAAGGCCATGGGAGCTGTCTACCCCTTTGAAATGTAGCCACCTATCTCTCTTCTGCCCAGGAGGGTCAAGCCTGGCTTTGATGGGCTCCAGTGAGCAAACACACACGGCCTCATCACAGTGACAGGCTTCCCCAACATCCACCAGTACTTTTCCAGCAGCTCACCCCGGCCCTGAACATCCTTCCTAGTGTTTGAGTGGTTGAGTTCGGTCTTAGTCCCTGTTATCAGAGCCTTGAATAGTCTTCCTGGCCTGGTTGCCTTTGTCTGCTGCAGTGGTTGCTATTGTTGTTGTTTTTATTCTTAATTGGAGGATGATTACTTTACAATATTGTGTTGGTTACTGCCATACGTCAACATGAATCAGCCATAGGTATACATATGTTCCCTCCCCCTTGAATCTCCTGCCCACCACCCATCCCACCCCACACCTCTAGGTGGTCACAGAGCACTGGATTTGAGCTCCCTGCAACATACAGGAGATTCTCACTGGCTATCTATTTTGCATATGGTAATCATGGTTGTTGTCTTAACTTATCTTATTTACTTAGAGTTGACTTACAGTGTGGCGTGTGCTAAGTCACGTCAGTCATGTCCAACTCTTTGCGACCCCATGGACTGCAGCCCACCAGGCTCCTCTGTCCTTGGGTATTCTCCAGGCAAGAATACTGGAGTGGGTTTCCATGCCCTCCTCCATGTATCTATATCTATGTATTCTTTTCCAGATGGTGGTTTATTGCAGGATATTGAATATAGTTCCCTGTATTATACAGTAGGACCTTGTTGTTTATCTATTTCTATATACAAGAGATTGCATCTGCCAAGCCCAAACTCCCAACCCTTCCCTCTCTGCTTGGCAAACATAAGCCTGTTCTCTGTGAGTCTGTTTTACAGGTAAATTCATTTGTGTCATATTTTAGGTACCACATATAAGTGATAGCACATTGTATTTGGCGTTCTCATTCTGACCTACCTCATTTAGTACGAAATCTTGAAGTCCATCCATATTGCTGCAGATACCATTATTTCTTTCTTTTTTATGGCTGAGTACTATTCCATCGTATATACCTATACATCACATCTTCTCTAGTCAGTCATCTGACGATGGACATTTAGATTGCTTCCACATCTTGGCCATTGTAAATAGGGCTGCTGTGAACACAGGGCTATGGATCTTTTTGAATTACAGTTTTGTCTGGACATATACCCAGGTGTGGGATTGCTGGATCCTATGGCAACTCTAGTTCTAGTTTTTTGAAGATCCTCTATACTGTTTCCACAGTGGCTGCTGCAGTTGGTTTTGACGCCTCCCCTGGGGTTTGGTTTCTGTTGCCCTCTGCTGTGGAGGCTACAAGGACAGATCCTCGTCTTCCAGGATGACCTCATGCCCACGGGGAAAAGCATGCCTCAGAGGTCCAGGTTTTTGCTTTGACCTGGTAGTTCCTTATTGCCTTCTTGCTTCTTGGATGTTTTTGAGAAGATTTAAGCATCTTTATCCTGTTTAGTTTTAGTTATTTTCAGTGGGAGGTTGGTGTGAATAATGTGGTAAATAGGGAACAGTCATTACCTTTTGGATGTCTCTGCCTGCCCTGACTCTAGAGCCTTAACCTCAGTGTCCACAAGCTCATCTCCCCAGAAAACCCCAGCCTCTCATAGCCTGAGCTCCACAAAGGCCACTAGAAAGTGTGTGATCCCAGCCATCCCACAGCTGGTCAGCCTTTATATAAAATGAGAATATACCTCTTCTTCAAGTTAAGTGTTTATAAATAGGCATGTTATTTCCTAATAATAAATATTGTAGCAAACAAGGACTCTGTTTGAGTAAGACATTTAATTTCATCCCCAAACCGTCAAAATATACAAATTTAGTTACAAGACACTTTTACTGCCATCTGCCAAAATTGTAGTAAACACACATGTCCTGTCTTTGAAAGAAAACAACATATAATTTTTTTTTCTGAAATAAGAAATGTCTATGTTGTAAGTAGCATTCCCTTTGATCTGGCAACTCGAACACTTGTAACAGCCATGCTGAATGAGTCTTTTTTATTCTTGTGCCATTTCTAGCTCCTAAATCTGTTCCTTTCTCCATCGTCCATTTTCCTGTCACTGTTTTAGTTCGGGTCTTTATTCCTAGCTTGGACTATTGTAGTAGCCTCTCACTGGTCCTGCAGCCTGACCCTGTTCCCTCCATGGGCTCAAGCTGCTCTCCTTACTCTGCCTGCCCGTCGCATTGACCACTCTCCTGCCTGAAAGTCCTTTCCGGGGAAATTTCCAGATGCCTTTCAAGACTGTGGCTGGGCTGGAGTGCCCCTATGTAGTCTCCTCCTCCTCAGTGCATGCTGCTCCCCTCATTCTAGTACCTGCTGCAGGAAATGGCTGGTTTACAGGTTGGTTGATGAGTTTTTTTTCCCACTTGTTTTTTTCCTCCATCTTGCAGGGTTGACAGGCTTCCTCTTTGCTTCCATGGCCCCCTGAACACACCTCTATAGCAGCATCTACACATATTTTGTATCCACACATTTAGTCTCTTTTCCCTCATTTGATTGAGCTCCTTGAATCAGAGACGCATCTGCAGAGTCTTTGAACCTCTGTGTCTGACACTGTGCTTGGTCCTGGTAGCTTCTTCCTTTCTCGCAAAACATGTGCCTTCCTGGCTTATCCTGTTTCTGGAAGTCCAGCCCCTCTTCCTCCCCCTGCCGGGGGGAGAGCCCTTGCAGAACCCCCCTCACTTCAGTTCAGTCGCCCAGTCGTGTCCAACTCTTTGAGACCTCATGGACTGCAGCACGCCAGGCTTCCCTGTCCATTACCAACTTCTGGAGCTTGCTCAAACTCACGTCCATCCAGTCAGTGATGCCACCCAGCCATCTCATCCTCTGTCCTCCCCGTCTCCTCCTGCCTTCAGGGGAGTGGTTTTGCTGCCCTTGTCATTACCCTCAAGGCCACTAGGGGGCAGAGAAGTCCCATCCTTCCCTGGATCAGGGCCCAACCAGAACAGCTGCCTTCCCTGAAGAGAGGTCCATTCTCCAGGAGCCAATGTGTTGAAGATCATTTTGCAAACTGGTCGACTCAGCAAATAACCAACTTGCTAAATCATGGATGAGTTATCTGAAGCTTTGATATTCCTCAGAGTGCTTCCCACAGCTTCTATTTCATCTAAAAAGGAGGGAGTTTTTCTTGATCTCAGTTCATCGTCTTCTCAATTTTGGGGACATGAGATCCCATGAGGCCTGTGACCCTGCCATGACCTGACCTCCACTGCCGGCAGTGACACAGCTGGGATGTTGACTGACCAAGTGGCAGGCTTCTACCTGATGATTTTTAATGAGTCTATTTTATGTGAAATGACCCAGTGCCCCAGGCAGGATGAAGAGAGTCTTCTTGGAGGAGGGTCCTCCTTACTAAGGAGTGGTATTGGAGAAGATTCTTGAGAGTCCCTTGGCCAGCAAGGAGATCAAACCAGTCAATCCTAAAGGAAATCAACCCTGAATATTCATTGGAAGGACTTACGCTGAAGTTGAAGCTCCAATACTTTGGTCACCTGATACAAAGAGCTGACTCATTGGAAAAGATTCTGATACTGGGAAAGATTGAGGGCAGGAGAAGGAGGCGACAGAGGAGGAGATGGTTAAATGGCATCACCGATTCAATTGAGGATGTGAGTTTGAACAAACTCAGGGAGATGGTGAAGGACAGGGAGGCCTGGTGTGCTGCAGTCCATGGGATCACAAAGAGTTGTACACGACTGAGTGACAGAACAGCAACAAGCAGGATAGGTGATGGGCGAGCCTTTGTCAGTTTCCCCTCCAAGGTGTGTCCCTCTTGGTGGCAGACTGAACTTGAAGACCAGCCCAGAGGGGAGGGGGACCCCACGGGGACAGAGCAGCCCCTCAAACCCAGTGCAGTTCCCACTGCTCCTCCTTCCATGGGTTGGTCCCTGGAGGCTCAACCCACCTCAGACATTTCAAGGACTGCAGCCTGGTGTAGCAATGCGAGCTCAAGGGCCTCTGCACAGTGACTGAAAGTCCTCTCCCTGGAAGGACATTAAGCTAAGCGGAAAAAGTCAGTCACAGAGGACAAACACCGTCAGATTCCAGTCTCAGGAAGTATCCAAAGTTGTCCAAAATCATAGACGCATAAAATAGAAGGTGGTTACCAGGGGTTGGAGGAGGGGCATTTGCATTGAATGGGCCTGGGCTTCAGGTATTCGGATGGAAAAGTTCTGGAACTCTACACAACGTGGAGAAGACACGTGATGCTGCTGAGCTGTACACTTAAAAATGGTCAAGATAGTGGATTCAGTGCTACACAGTTTGAGGTGGGGTTTTTTTTTTTTTTTAACCACAATAAAATAAAATAAAGTCTTCCTCTGCGTTCGACCTCCTCCTCTAGTAAGAAGCTTTGAACACTTATGGCTCAGGGAAAAGGGTTTTGTTTTATGAACTCTAGGAAAGCATCGGAGGTCTAGCATTTCAAATGTTTGACTAGCTCCGGGCAAAGAACTTGACTTCCTCCGGGAAGCAGCGCAGGTCCGAGGCCCCAGTTTCTCCGGGGATGGGATTCAAGGAGGGCCCTCACCTCGGAAGGCAGGAGAGCCGCTGTTACAGGAAGCCGGGAGCGCTCCTGCAGGGCCGACGGAGGGCAGGGACACGGTGGGAGAAGGTAAGCTGTGTTTGCGGGTTTCCATCCGGATCCACAGGAAAGCTGCGGGCGGGGTCCTGCGGGCCCTCCCCACCGCTGGCCCGCTGCCCCCAGAGGCACCCCGTCCTGGGCCCTGGGCACAGCCAGCTTTCTCCTCCGAAGGCCCTTTCAGAAGCTCGGCTGAGGCTCAGCGCCTCGGCCCCGCGGGGGCCCCCGCCTGTGGGCGCGCCGAGCTGGGTGGGCGCCGTCCCTCCCCGACTCCGACCGCCCTGACCCTGACGTTCTCACCCTGCTGATGCGGCGTAGCTTACTGAACTTCCCCTCCCACCGCCCTCGAAATCTATTTCTAGAAACCTCTTCCTCTTCCGAATTGCTCCTGACTCTGCCCTTCTCTCCTCGCGCGGCTCCTCCATCCCCTGAGCGGACCGAGCGGCCTCCTCACCCAGCGCAGCGGCAGGCGGGACCCGGCGGCGCTGAGGCTGAGAGACCAGGGGACCGAGGTGCGTGTGCTGCGGGGTGCCTGGGCACGGGGCGGGGGGCGGGGATGGGGCAGGGGAAGGCGGCTGACCCCCAGGGCGGGACACGGCCACCTGGAGGGCTTGCTTTCAGGGGCTCTGGGATGTCTCTCCCGCTCCAGCCTGCGGCGCCGGGGTTTTCGGGGAGGGGGCACCCAGAGGTTCCCGCCGTCCCAGGAGTCATGCCCGAGGGCAGCCTTCCCAGGAAGGGGCAGGTCTGGGAGGGGCTGCTCTCCCCACCTATGAAGGCCTGGAAGAAAAACAAGGGGCGCGATCCGCTCCTCGAATCCCCTAATTTCATGACTGTGACACAGAGTACTATACCCCCACCCCCGCCCTTGGGAATTCAGCGATAGCTGCCTGCCTCCTTGAGAAGCAGGGGGCAGGGAACCTGGCCATTTGGACACTGATTTTCCACATTCACTTTCCTGTTATTTCTCAGTTCATTTCAGTTCAGTCGCTCAGTCTTGTCCAACTCTGCGACCCCATGGACTGCAGCACGCCAAGCCTCCCTGTCCATCACCAACTCCCAGAGTCTACTCAAACTCACGTCCCTTGAGTCGGTGATGCCATCCAACGATCTCATATTCTGTTGTCCCCTTTTCCTCTCACCCTCAATCTTTCTCAGCATCAGGGTCTTTTCCAATGAGTCAGTTCTTTCAATCAGGTGGCCAAGGCTCATTTGGAGCTTCAGCTTCAGCATCAGTCTTTCCAGTGATCATTCAGGACTGATTTCCTTTAGGATGGGCTGGTTGGATATCCTTGAGGTCAAAGGGATTCTCAAGAGTCTTCTCCAACACCACAGTTCAAAAGCTCAAAAAAAAAAAAAAAAAAAGTTCAAAAGATATTTCCCAGCCCTTGCACAATTAAGATTCCATTAACTGTGCATTGAAAGTGGTCAGTGTTTGGTCAGAAAGACAAAATACTTTCAGATTTTATCTAAATTTAAGCCTCCTAGGCTGTCGCATGTGAACTCTTTTCCTTCCTCCTGCTGGGCTGGGACTGAGATCTCTCCAAGAAGGGCTCCAGAAGCTTCTCTGACCACCTTTTTCAGTACGCGTGGACTGCCCTTGATATGGGAGGAAGCTTTGGTTGGATGAATGCCTGAAGCCATGTTCCCCTTTGGGCTATATCCTGAGAAGAAGGTGGAGGCTGCCTCAGAATGTCAGCAGGAGTTCTGGAGAAAGTCTGTTTGTCTGTCCTTTTCTCTCTGTTGCTCTCTTGGAGTCTCCAGAGTGGTCTGGCAGATGATGAGAAAATGTGAGTTATCAAGGAGAGAGTGGGAGTGGGTTGGTTCCCTTTTGTCCTTAAAAGGATTTTCTGTACCCTTGGGAGAAAATGGTACAGGTTGGACAATTGTATGTATGTATGTGTGTGTGTGTATATATATATATATATATATATATATATTCACACACAGAGGGAGAAAGAATAAGTTCTGATTGAATATGGCATCATTGGCTGGAAGGGGTCTAATAAACACTCATCCATTTCATCATGATGAGGAACCATATGAAACAATGATGTGTACTTGGGAAATAAATTCCTTTTTTCTTTGGCCTGCTGAAGGTCTCTGCTTCCTCAAGCTTATTTACTCACTAATCTTTTAAAAAATTTAATGTGCAAAAATATACCACTTCTTCACTTGATCAGGAAACAATGTAAAGTCACTTCTCTTTTATTATTCAAAGTTATTCAAATTATTACTCTTTTGTTATTTATTATTCAAAGGGACATCACTTCAGTCTCCCTTTCCACTTCTAGAAACAATTTTTCTTCCTTTCCTCACATCTGTCACTCTCACCATTTGTTGCACACCATTCATTGAGCATGTACTATATGCCAGACATAATATTAGGACTCAGGGACATAGAACAAGACAGGCATGGTCTCTGCTTATAGAGTTTCATGCTAAGGGCAGCAAAGAGAAAATGAAAAAAGTAAACACAATAAATAACACTAGATAGAAGCAGTGTTATGATGGCAATAAGGAGAGTCAGGATATGGGGAATTATGGTGAGGATGTCTTTGTACAGGGGTGTGTCTGGGTCAGAAGAGGCTCTTAGAAGGGTCCCAACAGTGACTGGGCTTCTCTCCTTGCCGTAACCTTGGAGGTGCATGTTTTGAGCTGAGATGGGCTTTGCCTCTTGCATCATGTGGAGATCCAGCAGATGCCTGTAGGGAGGAGCCAAGGCCTCCATCCATGGCCCTGATGAACTTCTCCTCAGCTCAGCCCTATATTTCCTCTAAGGGTGAAGCTTCTTGAGGGCAGGTCTATGTCCTTCCTTTGCTGCCTTCTCTGATTCCTTCCTCACAGTCCACCAATACTCTTCTCATAAGAGGCGGGAACTTTCAAAATAGCTGCACAGAATAAGGGCTTTTCTCCTTCACTTTCTTCAGCTGTGGTTCTTTGTCCTTCAAGTCAGTAACCATCTGCTCAGTCATAGCGAGTATTTATTGAATGTCTTCTTGACGTTGTAGATATGTTAGTGAATGAAACAGAACAATTTCCTTCTAGTAATGGGGAGACAAAACAAGAAAGTGATAAGCAAGTGAATGCACCTTTCATTGAAAATGGGTACTGTGTAGAAAAATAAAGCAGGGCAGGGGATGGGGTGTGTTTGTGGGGTGTGGGGGGAGAGTAACTTTTAAATATAGGATGACTGAAAAAGGCCTCTTGAACCACAGAAACAGGTCTGGTGGAGACCTAAAGGAAGTGAACCTGCCTGGCATAAGTCTGGGGGGAGAATGTTCTAGCTCAGGTAAGCCACCAGCATGAAGCCCCAAGGTCACATATTTGAGGACTATCAGGGAGGCAGACAAAGCAAGGTGGAAACAGGTGGTGGATGAGGCCAGATCAGGCAGGGTCTTGTTCAGTTCAGTCACTCAGTCGTGTCCGACTCTTTGCGACCCCATGGACTACAGCACGCCAGGCCTCCCTGCACATCACCAGCTCCCAGAGCTTGCTCAGACTCATGTCCATTGAGTTGGTGATGCCACTGTGAAGGCTTTACCTGTTCTTTGAATGGGTAGAAGGCCAATGGGGGACTTGGGGCGGATGAGTGATACCGTCTGTCTCTGAGTGTAGAAGGATGACAGATTCTAGGAGAAGGGTAGAAGCAGGAAGTTAAGTTATTGAAGTCCAGTTCAATCTGGAAAAACCAGGAGGGGCTTGACACAGAGGTGACATGCTGCTGCTACTGCTGCTGTGTCGCTTCAGTCCTGTCCGACTCTGTGCGACCACATAGATGGCAGCCCACCAGGCTCCCCCATCCCTGGGTTCTCCAGGCAAGAACACTGGAGTGGGTTGCCATTTCGTGGTGTAAAATGGAGGGTTTCCAGGCAGACAGGAGGTGGGGGTGCATACTAGGGGACTGGAACTAAGGGAGCAGATGTGAGGTGGGGTCCCCGATTGTGAAAGGCACCTATGATTACAGGCCACACATTCCTTCCAAGCCCACAGGAGACATTTACAAAAATTTTATTCGGCCAAAAAGTAAACCTCTACCAGTGACAGCTATTTCATACAGATGTTGTTCTCTGACCATAGAGCAATAAAATTCAAAAATAAATGAAAAGATAGTCTCCCAATGTATTTTTTAATAATCGCTTTTTAAAATTTATGGGTTGGAAAGAAATCACAGTTGAAATTAGAACATATTTAAAACTGACCAACAAAAAGCAGCAGCATTGGGATGTCAGTTCTTCTCAACCAAAGCTGTGAATTCAATGCAATAATGTTCAGCATTTCATCAGGAAAGTGACAACTGATTGAAAAGTTCTAGAGAAGATGAAAAAGCTAAGAGTAGCAAGAAAATTTTGAACACGTGCAAGGGGTTAGGACTTGCTCGATCAGAAAAGTAGGACTTATTTTAAAATTATACTAATGGAGTCATATTGATTTTGGTGATTAAGGCTTTCTGGTTCACAAATGGACCAAATCCAGGGGACACAACAGAGAACCTTGGGGCACACTTGGACAGTAGGGTCCCTGGTACCTGACAGAATCATCTGGGAAGGATGGACTACTGGAGAAATGGATGAGGAAGCTTGGTTCTTTCTGTGGATTCTGAATCAGTTAGGAACTAAAGATGACTCCCACCCGGGCTTCTCAAATGTGAAGGTTCACGGGAATCACCTGGAATTTGTGAAACTACAGGTGCTGATGCAGGGGACTGGGGTGGGGCCCAGGACTCTGGGTTTCTAACAGGGACCCAGTTGTTGGCAATATTGCTAGTCTGTGAATCCCATTTTGAGTAGCAGCAGCTTAACTTGTAAGACTATTGATTGTTTATTTAACCAAGGGGTCCAGAGGGTGTTCCAGCAGCTCAGTGACATCATCAGGGACCCTCTTTATCCTTCTGCTCTGCCAGCTTTAGCTTGGTGATAAACGTTGACTTCTCGTCCCTCCTATTTGTTGCCCCATTGCCCACAATATCTGCTGTGATTTCCTGCAATCACATTAAAATTTCATGCAAGAAGGGGCAAGGGGTGACAACAGGAGCTCTCGACTTGAGTCTGCCCTTACCATCAGGAAAACAATAGCATTTCCAGAAGCCCCAAGCAAGTATTCCCTAAGCTCTCACCAGGGAGAAGGGGGTCCCATGGACACCCTTAGCTGGAAGGGAAGTTGGGAGAGAGAATGTATTAGTTTCCTACTGTTGCTGTTACAAATTGACACAAACTTAATTGCTCAAAACCCAAAGATTTATTATTTGACAGTTCTGGAGGTCACATGTCCTAAAATCAAGGTGCTGGGCAGGGCTGTGATCCTGAGAATCTGTTTTCTTGCTTTTTCAAGCTTGGCTCATGACCTCTTCCTCCATCTTTAAAGTCAACAATGTAGCATTTTCGAGCCTCTCAGTCTCTGATCTCTGCTTCTGTTCACCCATCTCTTCTCACTCTTGAACCTCTCATAACGTGATTATATTGGACCCACCTCAGTGACCCTCATAGCTAAGTCGGTAAATAAGATGCCTGCAATGCAGGAGACCCAGGTTTGATTCCTGGGTTGGGAAGATCCCCTGGAGAAGGAAATGGCAACCCACTCCAGTATTCTTGCCTGGAGAAACCCATGGACAGAGGAGCCTGGCGGGCTACAGTCCACGGGCTTGCCAAGAGTTGGACACAACCTAGCGACTAAACTACCACCACCATGGTGACCCAAGGATATCTCCCCATCACAAGGTCCTTAGTTATACTGGCTAAGCCCTGAACCAGGTAAAGTAATGCACTTGGTCACAAATTCCAGGGATTAATTAGCACATGGCCATCTGTGTCCCCCCTGTATCTCAGTGAGTGTGTAGATTTCCTCCAGCATGTAGAGTTGGTGATGTGTATTGAGAAGGGGTTGGTGTTTGTTTAGGCAATCAACAATATTTTGACATTTTTACCAATATGGATTTATTTTTTAATTTATTTTCTTTCTGCTTTTTTTTTTTTGGTGTTGGGAGTACAGAAGAATTTCATTTTCTCCTTCATCATTTTTAAGGTTTTCCCAAATTTTACAACAAACACTTATAACTTAATAAACCCCACTCCTCCCAGTCTGATTTTCAAAAAGGAAACTAGAGGGTGGTAAAATACCCAGCTCTGAATTGAGGTCTAGCTAGCAAGAACATGGGTTTGTTTTAGAGACAAGAGCACAGAGAAGAATCTGGGAAACAGGATTCCTTGTCCCCGTCTAGTCTGAGTCTAGGACTTCAGTTATCCAAATCCTCAGAGAAAAGAGTCAGAAAGAGAAGGTACTTTCATGCTGTTCCTCTATTCATTCTGTGAGTTGATTACTGAAAGTGAAAGTGGCTCAGTCGTCCGACTCTTTGCAACCCCATGGACTGTAGTCCATGGAATTCTCCAGGCCAGAATACTGGAGTGAGTAGCCTTCCCCTTTTCTAGGGGATCTTCCCAACCCAGGAATCAAACCCAGGTCTCCCGCATTGCAGGCAGATTCTTTCCCAGCTGAGCTTTGATTACTGATGTGTTTCTTTTTTGTCCCAACAGAAGCACTCGAAGCCCAAGTCAGGAGAGCGAGTCAGAGCAGGGCTCCTCCACAATGGAAGTGAGGCTTCTTCTCTTAGGGAAGCGTGGCGCAGGGAAAAGTGCCACAGGAAACAGCATTCTGGGCAAAGCCGTGTTCAAGTCCAGGTTCAGTGAGCAGCCGGTGACTAGAAGCTGCCAGAGAGAGAGTGGGATCACGCAGGGGAGGGAGGTTGTGGTCATCGACACCCCCGACCTTTTCTCTTCAATAGATGACATTGCTTTTGTGGATAACATTAAGTGCTGCTTGGAGCTCTCGGCTCCCAGCCTCCATGCTCTGCTTCTGGTAGTTTCCCTTGGCAACTATACGGTGGAGGACAGACAAACAGCCGAGCACATCCAGAAGGTGTTTGAAGAGAAAGCCAGAAGGCACACCATTATCGTCTTCACTCGAAAGGATGAAGATGGCTCGCTGGAGGACTATGTTAAGAACAACACATCTCTTCGGGACTTGGTTCAGTGCTTTGGTGGTCAATACTGCGCTTTCAACAACAAGGCAAGTAAGGATGAGAATGATGCCCAGGTGAAGGAGCTCCTCGGCAAGGTCAAGTATTTGGTGGAAAACAACGGACCATATGCGGTGAACTTAAGGGATGAAGACCGTAGCCTCCAGGTGAGAATTCTTGTTAAGGTCTCCAAGGATCTCTGTTGTTAAAGCTGGTGAGATAAAGACACAAATAAGTGAAATGTTGCATAGGATTTTTTTTTTTTTTTTTTAAGGACACGGCAACCCACTCCAGTATTCTTGCCTGGGAAATCCCATGGACAGAGGAGCCTGGCAGGGCTCCATGGGGTCATGAAAATGTTGGGCACGACTTATCCACTAAACAACGACAGCAATAAGGGGATATTTATCCATAAACTGGAAAGATGAGGCTACTTTACTTGCAAATTAATAGATACATTTAAGTCCTTTTCTGACTTTACCCTTCATAGTACTGGACACACAAATGACTCATTAGACCCTCTCTTCCCTTGGCTTCAGTAAAACCACACTCTCCTTGTTTTCTTCTCCTCTCTTGCTACCGAAGAGTTTGCTGAGTCCACCTCTACGGTCTCTAACAGCTGACATCTTCAGGGCTTGATTCAAGCCCTTCCTCCACTCTTGACACTTTTTTCTCCCTCAGGTGATTCTGCATTTTTACAGCTTTGAGCTTTAGCTATGGCTAATAGTTTCCAAATTAATCCCTTCAGTCTAGGTCCTTCCTCTGAGTTCTGATTCCTTTATCCATCCAATTGCTATTTGATGTTGCTCTCGTAGTGTATCTCAAAATTAACATGTCCAGAATTTTGTTTTTCCCTCTGAAATCTGTACAACTTCAGTTCTCTTCTCAATGACTGTCTTGCTCACCATGCTTTTCAAACCTAAGCGCAGATGTCAGCTTTGAAACCACTGCCAGCTGGCATCTGGCTTCCAGGGTGTCATCGTCTTGTGTGACTGAGGCACCTGGAAGCCACCTGCTTCTCTCTGTCACCATGACTACCATCTGATCCAGGTCAGCCTCTGCTCCTGCCTGTTCAGTTCAGTCGCTCAGTCATGTCTGACTCTGTGACCCCATGGACTGCAGCACGCCAGGCCTCCCTGTCCAATACCAACTCCCAGAGTTTACTCAAACTCGTGTCCATCGAGTCAGTCATGCCATCCAACCATCTCATCCTTTGTCATCCCCTTCTCCTCCTACCTTCAATCTTTCCCAGCATCAGGGTCTTTTCAAATGAGTCAGTTCTTCACATCAGGTGGCCAAAATATTGGAGTTTCAGCTTCAGCATCAGTCCTTCCAATGAATATCCAGGACTGATTTCCTTTAGGATGGACTGGTTGGTTCTCCTTGCTCTCCAAGGGACTCTCAAGAGTCTTCTTGCCTGTACTATTTTACAATTACTCTTTTCCCCCCTTATTCATTCTTGTGCCTTACCCTTCCTGCACCCATCCATTTCACACAAATAGGTGGAGTGCTATTTTAGTTGATTTTAAGACTTTTGATTTCATGCCAATTTAAGAAACATTTTATTTATTTATTTTTTGCTGTGCTGGGTCTTCATTGTCGCCCCTGGGCTTTTTCTAGTTGGAACAAGTAGGGGCTACTCTAGTTGCAGTGCACGGGCATCTCATTTCAGTGGCTTCTCTTTTTGTGGATCATGGGTTCTAGATTATTCGGGCTTCAATAGCTTTGGGACTTGGACTCTAGAGCCCAGGCTCAGTAATTGTGGCACCTGGGCTTAGTTGCCCTGCAGCGTATGGAATCTTCCTGAACTAGGGATTAAGCCCATGTCCTTTGCATTTTCAGGCAGATTATTAACCACTGGACCACTAGGGAAGTTTCATGATTTCATGCCAGTTTAACTGTGGGGAGTGAGGCTTCTCCAGGCAGTTGAAGGGGATGTTAATTATGTGTTTGGCTGTCCATCCTTCATTGTCTCCAGTTGCCTGTCTGGATGGGGAAGGATCCAAATTGTGCTCGGTCTCACGTTAGAAGCGTCATCTCTCTCCTGAAGACCTTGGAGATAACATGGGAAGCTTGATTTCCAATCTCCTCCCTTCCCTGTCCTTCAAAGGCACTGCACAAGCCTCACTTGACTGGTTTCTTCTTCCAGGGAGTCCAGAAGCTCTCCTTAAGCTTCTGGATTTTCTCCAGGAATAGCAAGGACCCTGGGAGACTTTGGAAAGAATTACTGTTACTAGTGGAAATAGTATGGGCTTCCCTGATGGCTCATAGGGGGGACTGTGGGAAAGTAAATTTAGAAAGTGCTTTAGGAACAATCCCTGGGTGAGATGGCATTTAAGCCCCACAAATCCACCTAGACATGGAAGTAATCCAGATGTCCATCAAAAGATGAATGGATAAAGAAGCTGTGGTACATATATACAATGGAATATTATTCAGCCATAGAAAGGAACACCTTTGAATCAGTTTTAATGAGGTGGATGAACCTAGAATACAGGTAGATGAACCTAGATACAGAGTGAAGTAAGTCAGAAAGAGATAAACAAAGAGAAACCCAACCTTCTTACTTCTGGGAAGCCTATTGCAGCAGTAGCAACAGTGGGGTCCCAAGATCAGTTTCATCATGGATGAAACTACACAGGCCAGCAGGGACCATGACCGTGACCATGACTGATTTGCCCACATTCTAATCATCAAATTACTCTGAATTATATACTTGCGTCTCCATTCCTTTACATTGTGAAAAACAGATTTTAGATCTGTGTGCCTCATTTCCCCTTTTCGTTTTCTTTCTAGGATTCTGTGAATGAAGACACATCTCAGCATAGTATGAATGAAGACACATCTCAGAGGAAGGACCATCCACATGGTAAGATAATCCTTAAAAACTGTTAAGCTCATATCTGTATTCTTTTGAATGCATCATGCATCAAAATAAAGTGGAAAATTATCTAGATAAGTTAGAACAAAAACTCATCCTGTAATAATGAGCAATGTTGAGCATCTTTTCATGTGTCTATTAGCTATCTGTATGTCTTCTTTGGAGAAATGCAAGCTTAGGTCTTCTGTCCACTTTTTGATTTGGTTGTTTGTTTTTCTGGTATTGAGTTGCAGCACTATTTGCAATAGCTAGGACATGGAAGCAATCTAGATGTCCATCAACAGATGAATGGATAAAGAAGTTGTGATACATATATACAATGGAATATTACTCAGCCATGGAAAGGAACACATTTGAGTCTGTTTTAATGAGGTGGATGAACCTACAATATAGGTAGATGAATCTAGAATACAAAATGAAGTAAGTCAAAATGAGAAAAACAATTATTGTTTATTAATGCATATATATGGAATCTAGAAAGATGGTGCTGATGAACCTATTTGCAGAGCAGCAATGGACACACAGACACAGAGAACAGACCTGTGAACATGGTGGGGGTGGGGAGGAAAGGGTGGGACGAATGGAGAGATTGTAGCATGGAAACATATACATTGCCCTATGTAAGATAGATAGCTAGTGGGAATTTGCTGCATGACTCAGGGAATTCAAACCGGGGCTCAGCGGCAATCTAGAGGGGTGGGATGGGGTGGGAGGTTCAAGAGGGAAGGGCCGTATATATATACCTATGGCTGATTCATGTTGATGTACGGCAGAAATCAACACAATATTGTAAAGCAATTATCCTCCATTTAAAAATAAATATTTTTTTGGAAAAAGCTGGAAAAAAATAATGCATCCTGGAGCCCTAGCTGAGGCTGGGGCCCACAGTTTGTCCCGAGGGAGTCTCAAACATTTGTGAGTAAGTGCAGCACCAGCAGAGGCTCTGGACATGGCACAGGTGCCCCCAGCCTTCTTGCAAATGTTTCAGAGCTGGGCTTGCCTCTTGCAGCTTCTTTCCTGCCTCAGCCTCTTCTTCCAGCCTGGCATCCCAATGTTGGACTCCTGCTGGAAGCAGAAATAAATCCACATGTATGCCTGCTCAGTGGTGCCTGACTCTTTGCAACCCCATGGGCTGTAGCCCTCCAGGCTCCTCTGTCCATGGGATTCTCCAGGCAAGAATATTAGAGTGGGTTGCCATGCCCTCCTGCAGGGGATCTTCCCAACTCAGGTCTCCCACATTGCGGGCAGACTCTTTACTCTCTTGAGTCACCAGGGACTAAACTATTTATTTGTGGCTGTGCTGGGTCTTTGTTACTGCCAGGGCTTTTCTCTAGTTTCGGGGAATGATTGGGGCTACTCTCTTGTTGTGGTGGGCTCAGTAGTTTTCGGCTCCTGGGCTCTAGAGCACAAGCTCAGTAATCGTGGCATGCGGGATCTTCCCAGATCAAGGATTGAACCCATGTCTCCTGCATTGACAGGCAGACTCTTTACCACTGAGCCTCTAGGGAAGCCCATATTTTACTAAATTTACGTGCCTTTCCATGATTGTACCGTAAGTAAGTAAGTGTTAGTCACTCAGTCGTGTCTGACCCTGTGACCCCATGGACTGTAGCCCACAGGCTTCTCTGTCCATGGGATTCTCCAGGCAAGAATACTGGAGTGGGTTACCAATCCCTTCTCCAGGGGATCTTCCTGACTCAGGGATCAAACCTGGGTCTCCTGCATCACAGGCAGATTCTTTACCATCTGAGCCACCTGGAAGTCCTGATGTGGTCTCTAATTCTCTCCTGACTCTTCTCCAGTCTCTTCAACTGAATGGTGAACATCTTGAGGAAAAAAGTTGACCTTTTCCAGTCTCTTGTCTTCCCTGCAGTGTATCTGTTGCCCAGGGCTTAGCACTTAGTGCTGGTGATGAGACAGTAAAGAACCAAGAGAGTGGATAAAGAGGTCAAGATGGGGGAAAGGTAGAGGCAAAGGGAGTGAAGGAGAGGAGAGGGGAGGAAGAAGAGAAGAGTAGAACCAACGATCCAGGACTGTCTCTTGGCTCTTTACTCTTCCCTCTGTTGGAGAAGGGGGGCCATTTTAACTGGACAAGGACAGGGAACCTGGGTGCTCCCGAGGGTCATGCCCTACATGGCCCTAAGTGGGTTTCATTGATCCAGCCACAGTACCCTACCCACAGCTTAAGCAGAAGTCCCCATCTACTCAGTGCTACAAGTCCTTTTGACCTGAACTGAGATTCTTCCAGCCTAGTTCTACTCATCCCATTCTCTTCTGCTTCAAAGATCCTCATTTGGAAAGAACATCAGACCAAAAGGAGCATATCTGTTCGGTGTGCCCTTTCACATTCTTAATGGAGATCCTAAAAGCACAGGCATGTGCGAAAGTCAGAGGGGCTGTGTAGAGGAAGCCTACTTGAAACAGGCTTTGGAAAGTGGATAGAGTTTAGATGACTGAGCAGAACGCTCCAGAGGGTACACTGGCAACTTGAAGGAAGGATGTAGAACTGAGCATCTACTTGTGAGGGGACCAAGGGGTGTGGTCTTGATGGAGATGAAGGGCTCACACCTCTAGATGTGGAATGGGGATGTGAGACCAGATTGTAGAGGTACGTGGTAACCACACTCTCTCAGGGTATGAGAGAGGGACTTAAGATATATATATATATATATATATCCTGTAAGTATAACCATGAGATTGTGGGTTCAGGATAAATAATTAAATAATTTCTCCTGGAGAGAAGAGCATGAGATAGGCTTCTTTCTCTCTTTGTTTTGAGGTGGATATTAGTAACTTGGTAAAAATTCACAATTGAGAACTATGAGGCCTGAACGGAAGAGTGAGATCGCAGTACAAGTGCAAAGTCATAAGGAAAACCCCAATAAAATGTATTGTAAGAGCTCTGTGCATCTCTGATCTCATTTATAGGGTAATGTCTCCTGCTTTCCTTTCAACAGAGCCCCTGCGCATTATCCTCGTGGGGAAGAGCGGGACTGGGAAGAGTGCCAGTGGGAACACCATCCTCGGGAGCTCGGAGTTCCACTCTCAGCTGAAAGCACAGCCAGTCACCACAAGCTGTCAGGAAGGCAGGAGGACGTGGAACGGGCAGGATGTTGTGGTTGTGGACACTCCACCACTCTTTCAGGAGTCCAGAGCTGAAGGGGACCTATCCCAGCCTAAGAAGGCAGACAAGGACTGTAGGTCCTACTATAAAGAAGGGAGTACAGTTCTGGTTATGGTGTTACAGCTGGGACGGATCACTACAGAGGACAAAAAGGCAGTGGGGGAGCTAGAGCGCATCTTTGGAGCAGAAGTTATGAAATACATGATCGTGCTGTTCACCAGGAAGGAAGACCTAGAGACTGGGAACATTGATGATTATGTCAATAACACAAATAACAAGCATCTTAAGAGCATAATTGAAAAATGTAAGGGGAGATATTGTGCTTTTAATAACAAAGAAACTGGCCAAGCCAGGGAACGCCAGGCAGAAGAGCTTTTGACAATGGCCAGTAAAGTGATAAAGTGTGGTGGACAGGATAAACATCACCGTAAATTTGATATAGGCAAAATAAGAAAAACATTCAGGAAAAGCCATACAAATTGCTAAATAATTTAAAGGAAAGGCTCTAGGAAAATGTAATGTCTGGGGTCTCTTTAAGTTGAAGATACCCTCAGGCTACAAGCATGAGGAAGGCATGGCAGGGGGATGGGAAGAGGGACCACAACTTTGAGAGCTTGAGAGATGAATGCATCTCAGCTTGTGATGCTTCAGCTCTTTGTAGGTAAATAAATAGTCAGAGGGGGCATGTAGTAGGGGATAATAAAGGAGAAAGAAGAAATAAGGTAGGGGAATCTGGGAAAAGGCTTCAGATATTAGGCTGATATTAAGGATCAGAGTCAAGTCACAAGAATCACTTCACCTGTGTAGGTAGACTGGAGTCAGGACAGACACTGGGACTAAGGCCAAGGCAAGCCTGGGGTCAGAATTCAGATAGTCACATGAGAACCAGGGGATTCAGCTACATGAGAGTAAGACAATTTCCTGCTAACTCCTGGGCATGGCAGAACAGAGAAGTTGGACTCCTGTGAGCCTCTCTGTTGCTGGGCACTGCTTGCCAGGTTCTCCCAGCTCCCCAGCTCCCCCAGGGGAGCTCTCAGGACCTTCTTTTCCTCATGTGGTTACTCCTTACTCCTTTCCTTGTTCCAAGCTGGAGTGGAAAGTGGGACCCAGTCTACCCTCCTTTGCTCTCCCTGAGGAAATGGACATAAATCTGTGAAGTATCAAAAGATTTTATTGCTAATCATTCATGGTGAAACAGAGTAGAACAAACATTAGAAGCATGGTAAAATTGCTAATTAGATAATCTTGCAAAATTTAAACTTCTAAGTAAAATTCTAGATTTCCTCTAGAATTTTCAGAAAAAGTTACTGAAAACTCCTTTGCATTTCTTTCTCTCTTTGTCTCCCTTTCTCTTTCTTTCCACCCCCATCCCATCCCCTGAGGCTTTTGCATGCATGCTCAGTCATGTCCAACTCTTTATGACCCCATGTACTATAGCCCACGTGGACAGGCTCCTCTGTCCATGGGATTTTCCAGGCAAGAATACTGGAGTGGGTTGCCATTTCTTCCTACAAGGGATCTTCCCAACCCAGAGAATGAACCGAAGTCTCCTGTGTCTCCTGCATTGGCAGATGGATTCTTTACCAGTGAGCTAACTGAGAATCCCCTCCCCAAGGCTTAGGAACTCAAATAATAATGGCTTAAACACATTAAGGATTTATTGTGTATCTTATGTTGAGAAATCCAGGAGTAAGCAGTTTGGGGCCAATGTAGCACTGACATTCCAGTGTCTTTCTGCCTTTCTGCCGCTAATCATCGGCATGGGTGTCTCCATACTAAAGGTTGCTTCTTGGTTCCTACTCACAGCTAGGCAGATTATGTTGAGAGCTACGTATTGTGGGTGATAAATGAGAACTATGAAATCTCCCAGTTAGGTGTAAGCTCAGACGTTTCCAATACTAACCACTTTATATATATTTTGAGGACATGATCTATGTCATCTGCTTTTTTAAAATTTCAAAATATCGGGTTATCTTAAGATTAACCCATTTATAAGAGCATGGACTGTCATCATTAATTTTGTACTCTGTATAACCCTTAATAAATTCTGGAAGGTGTGTGTAAATGTATTCAGTTGAGTGAAATAATAAAGATGAAATTTATTATGAATTCATGTCCTCCTCATGATTCCTATTTTTCTGACTTGGGGGAAGATCATGCTTCCATAGAGAGGAAATGATGTTTAGATACCTTGACTCTGATGAAGTTTTTGCATCTTTGATGCATGAAGATCTTTAAACTGGGTGACAGTCACTTTACTAGCCTCTGTCAACTCAAGAATCTTCTACTCTGAGCATTTCACAACAGCGAGGACAAACAAAAGTAACTGGTATTAGAGGCAGGTACATAGGAGGAATAAAGTCTAGAAGCCATTCTGTGACTCTTGCCACAGCTTCCCTTTGGCTTAAATGTGGGAACAAATCCCAAGGTGCTACCCGTGATTGAGCAGGTGACATCGGGGGCCTGCATGAGGTGGGTAATGTGTGGGCTGAGCAACATGATGTACATTGCCAGAGGAGAGGAGAAAGAGGCATGAAGAATATTTGAAGAAATAATGGCTGCAAGCTTCCAAAATTTGATGAAAAACATTAATCTATACTTTGAGGAAACTCAATGAACTTCATGTAGGATGATAAATTCAAAGAGACTCATATCCACTATAATTAAATTACAAAAGACAAAGACAAAGAAAGAATCTTGAAGGCAGCAAGAAAGCAGTGACATTGTATTCAAGGAATCCTCAACAAGATTAACAGCTAACTTCTCATCAGAAACCATAGAAGCCAGTGGTCCATAGGATGGCACATTCAAAGTACTGAAAGAAAAGACTGTCAACCCCACAGTATTTATCCAGCAAAACTGTTCTTCAAAAATTAAGATTTAAAATATCCCCAGATAGAAGTGGAAAGAATTTATTGACTTCAGAACTACTCTTCAAGATAAGATCCTGAGAAAAAAGAACAAAGCTGGAAGTATCATGTTCCCTGACTTCAGATTATACTACAAAGCTTTAGTAACCAAAACAGTATGGTACAGGCACGAAAACAGATACATGAAAATGAACTCAAAATGGATTAAGTATCTAAATGTAGGACTGGAAACCACAAAAATTCTAGAAGAAAACATAGTTAGAACACTCTGACATGTCTTAGTAATATCTTTTTGGATCTATCTCCTCAGGCAAGGATAACAGATGCAAAAATAAACAAATGGGACCTAATTAAGTTTAAAAGCATTTGCACAGCTAAGGAACAATCAACAAAACAAAAAAGCAATATACTAAATGGGAAAAGATATTTGTAAATGATGTGGTTGATAAGGGGTTATTACCCAAAATATATAAAGAACTCACACAACTTAATATGAAAAAAACACAACCAAACCATCTGATTAAAAAATGGGTTGAATTCTTATTGACAGGAATATATGGAAATCAAATAGCACATTCCTCAATAACCAATGGGCCAAAGAGGAAATCACAAGGAAATTTAGAAAATATTTTGAGATGAATGAAAATGAAGACATACCAGAACTTATGAGATGCAGTTAACACAAGGATGCTTAGAGGGAAATATAAAGCTGTAAATGCCTTTATTAAAAAATTAATAATATAATCTTCCACCTTAAGAAATAAGAGAAAGAAGAGCCACTAAACATAAAGCAAGTGGAAGAAAGAAAACAATAAAGCTCAGAGTAGAAATAAATGAAACAGGCAATAGAAAAGCAATAAAGAAAATGAATGAAACTACAACTTGGTCCTTTGGAAAAAAAATCAACAAAAATTTTGTGGCTAGTCTGACCAAGAAATAGAAGGCTAAAATTACTAAAATTAGAAATGAAAGAGAATACAGTGCTATTGACCTTACAGAAATAAAAAGGATATAAGCAAAAACAAAGACAACTGTATGCTGACGTATTAGAAAATGGGTGAAATGGACAAATTCCTAGAAAGACACAAGCTACTGAATGTGACTCAAATTGAAATAAAATCTTGAGATATCTATAACCTGCACATAAGAGATTAAATTAGCAATTAAAATAACTACCCCCAAAGGAAAACCAGGTGGTTTCACTGATGAATTCCACTAAACATTTAAAGGGAGAATTAACACCAACACTTTTTTCCAGTAGTCAGGTATGGATGTAAGAGTTGGATTATAAAGAAAGCTGAGTGCCTAAGAATTGATGCTTTTGAACTGTAGTATTGGAGAAGATTCTTGAGAGTCCTTTGGACTGCAAGAAGATTCAACCAGTCAATCCAAAAGGAAATCAGTTCTGAATATTCATTGGAAGGACTGATGCTGAAGCTGAAACTCCAATACCTAGGCCACCTGATGCAAAGAACTGACTCCTTGGAAAAGACCCTGGTGCTGGGAAAGATTGAAGGCAGGAGGAGAAGGGGACGACAGAGGATGAGATGGTTGGATAGCATCACTGACTCGATGGACATGAGTTTGAGAAAGATTTGGGAGTTGATGATGGACAGGGAGGCCTGGCGTGCTGCAGTCCTTGAGGTTACAGAGTCAGACATGAGTGAGCGACTGAACTAACTGAACGCTAATAGTTCTCAAACAAAAAGTGAGAGGAGAAAGTACTTCACAACTTTTGTATGAGCTCTGTATTATCCAGACAGAGATATTACAAGAAAAGGAAACTACAGACTAATAACCTTATGAATATAGACATAAAACCCTCAACAAAATACTAATAGAGTACAGTAACTTATAAGAGCAAGTATATTCCTGGATTTACCCCAGGAAAGCCAGATTGATTCAATATATGAATGTCAGTCAATGTGTTCCACCATATCAGTAGAATGAAGGGCAAAAATCACATGATCATCTCAATAGATACAGAAATAAGTTAGACAAAATCCAAGACCCATTTAATGATAAAAACACTCTATAAACTAGGAAGAAATAGAGTCATGATATCCTTTCACTTATTATCCTTGTATGCTTGTCAACTCTTTTACAAATTCTAGACTCCTTGGTATTTTGAGCAAAGCTCTTCATGGTGGGGCATCCATTCAGATCTCCACTATTCTTTTTTTAAAAAAATTTTTAAATTTAATTTAATTTTTAAACTTTACATAATTGTATTAGTTTTGCCAAATATCAAAATGAATCTGCCACAGGTATACATGTGCTCCCCATCCTGAACCCTCCTCCCTCCTCCCTCCCCATACCATCCCTCTGGGTCGTCCCAGTGCACTAGCCCCAAGCATCCAGTATCGTGCATCGAACCTGGACTGGCAACTTGTTTCATACATGATATTTTACATGTTTCAATGCCATTCTCCCAAATCTTCCCACCCTTTCCCTCTCCCACAGAGTCCATAAGACTGATCTATACATCAGTGTCTCTTTTGCTGTCTCGTACACAGGGTTATTGTTACTATCTTTCTAAATTCCATATATGTGTTAGTATACTGTATTGGTGTTTTTCCTTCTGGCTTACTTCACTCTGTATAATAGGCTCCAGTTTCATACACCTCATTAGAACTGATTCAAATGTATTCTTTTTAATGGCTGAGTAATACTACATTGTGTATATGTACCACAGCTTTCTTATCCATTCATCTGCTGATGGACATCTAGGTTGCTTCCATGTCCTGGCTATTATAAACAGTGCTGCGATGAACATTGGGGTACACGTATCTCTTTCCCTTCTGGTTTCCTCAGTGTGTATGCCCAGCAGTGGGATTGCTGGATCATAAGGCAGTTTTATTTCCAGTTTTTTAAGGAATCTCCACACTGTTCTCCATAGTGGCTGTACTAGTTTGCATTCCCACCAACAGTGTAAGAGGGTTCCCTTTTCTCCACACCCTCTCCAGCATTTATTATTTGTAGACTTTTGGATCGCAGCCATTCTGACTGGTGTGAAATGGTACCTCATAGTGGTTTTGATTTGCATTTCTCTGATAATGAGTGATGTTGAGCATCTTTTCATGTGTTTGTTAGCCATCTGTATGTCTTCTTTGGAGAAATGTCTATTTAGTTCTTTGGCCCATTTTTTGATTGGGTCATTTATTTTTCTGGAGTTGAGCTGTAGGAGTTGCTTGTATATTTCTGAGATTAGTTCTTTGTCAGTTGCTTCATTTGCTATTGTTTTCTCCCATTCTGAAGGCTGTCTTTTCACCTTGCTAATAGTTTCCTTTGATGTGCAGAAGCTTTTAAGGTTAATTAGGTCCCATTTGTTTATTTTTGCTTTTATTTCCAATATTCTGGGAGGTGGGTCATAGAGGATCCTGCTGTGATATATGTCAGAGAGTGTTTTGCCTATGTTCTCCTCTAGGAGTTTTATAGTTTCTGGTCTTACGTTTAGATCTTTAATCCATTTTGAGTTTATTTTTGTGTATGGTGTTAGAAAGTGTTCTAGTTTCATTGTTTTACAAGTGGTTGACCAGATTTCCCAGCACCACTTGTTAAAGAGATTGTCTTTAATCCATTGTATATTCTTGCCTCCTTTGTCAAAGATAAGGTGTCCATATGTGCGTGGATTTATCTCTGGGCTTTCTATTTTGTTCCATTGATCTATATTTCTGTCTTTGTGCCAGTACCATACTGTCTTGATGACTGTGGCTTTGTAGTAGAGCCTGAAGTCTGGTAGGTTGATTCCTCCAGTTCCATTCTTCTTTCTCAAGATCGCTTTGGCTATTCGAGGTTTTTTGTATTTCCATACAAATTGTGAAATTATTTGTTCTAGCTCTGTGAAAAATACTGTTGGTAGCTTGATAGGGATTGCATTGAATCTATAGATTGCTTTGGGTAGTATACTCATTTTCACTATATTGATTCTTCCAATCCATGAACATGGTATATTTCTCCATCTATTAGTGTCCTCTTTGATTTCTTTCACTAGTGTTTTATAGTTTTCTATATATAGGTATTTAGTTTCTTTAGGTAGATATATTCCTAAGTATTTTATTCTTTTTGTTGCAATGGTGAATGGAATCGTTTCCTTAATTTCTCTTTCTGTTTTCTCATTATTAGTGTATAGGAATGCAAGGGATTTCTGTGTGTTGATTTTATATCCTGCAACTTTACTATAGTCATTGATAGGTTCTAGTAATTTTCTGGTGGAGTCTTTAGGGTTTTCTATGTAGAGGATCATGTCATCTGCAAATAGTGAGAGTTTTACTTCTTCTTTTCCAATTTGGATTCCTTTTATTTCTTTTTCTGCTCTGATTGCTGTGGCCAAAACTTCCAAAACTATGTTGAATAGTAATGGTGAAAGTGGGCACCCTTGTCTTGTTCCTGACTTTAGAGGAAATGCTTTCAATTTTTCACCATTGAGGATAATGTTTGCTGTGGGTTTGTCATATATAGCTTTTATTATGTTGAGGTATGTTCCTTCTATTCCTGCTTTCTGGAGAGTTTTTGTCATAAATGGATGTTGAATTTTGTCAAAGGCTTTCTCTGCATCTATTGAGATAACCATATGGTTTTTATTTTTCAATTTGTTAATGTGGTGTATCACATTGATTGATTTGCGGATATTGAAGAACCCTTGCATCCCTGGGATAAAGACCACTTGGTCATGGTGTATGGTCTTTTTAATGTGTTGTTGGATTCTGATTGCTAGAATTTTGTTAAGGATTTTTGCATCTATGTTCATCAGTGATATTGGCCTGTAGTTTTCTTTTTTTGTGGCATCTTTGTCAGGTTTTGGTATTAGGGTGATGGTGGCCTCATAGAATGAATTTGGAAGTTTACCTTCCTCTGCAATTTTCTGGAAGAGTTTGAGCAGGATAGGTGTTAGCTCTTCTCTAAATTTTTGGTAGAATTCAGCTGTGAAGCTGTCTGGACCCGGTCTTTTGTTTGCTGGAAGAGTTCTGATTACAGTTTCAATTTCCGTGCTTGTGATGGGTCTGTTAAGATTTTCTATTTCTTCCTGGTTCAGTTTTGGAAAGTTGTACTTTTCTAAGAATTTGTCCATTTCTTCCAAGTTGTCCATTTTATTGGCATATAATTGTTGATAGTAGTCTCTTATGATCTTTTGTATTTCTGTGTTGTCTGTTGTGATCTCTCCATTTTCATTTCTAATTTTATTGATTTGATTTTTCTCCCTTTGTTTCTTGATAAGTCTGGCTAATGGTTTGTCAATGTTATTTATCCTTTCAAAGAACCAGCTTTTGGCTTTGTTGATTTTTGCTATGGTCTCCTTTGTTTCTTTTGCATTTATTTCTGCTCTAATTTTTAAGATTTCTTTCTTTCTACTAACCCTGGGGTTCTTCATTTCTTCCGTTTCTAGTTGCTTTAGGTGTAGAGTTAGGTTATTTATTTGACTTTTTTCTTGTTTCTTGAGGTGTGCCTGTATTGCTATGAACTTTCCCCTTCGGACTGCTTTTACAATGTCCCACAGGTTTTGGGTTGTTGTGTTTTCATTTTCATTCGTTTCTATGCAAATTTTGATTTCTTTTTTGATTTCTTCTGTGATTTGTTGGTTATTCAGCAGCATGTTGTTCAGCCTCCATATGTTGGAATTTTTAATAGTTTTTCTCCTGTAATTGAGATCTAATCTTACTGCATTGTGGTCAGAAAAGATGCTTGGAATGATTTCTATTTTTTTGAATTTACCAAGGCTAGCTTTATGGCCCAGGATATGATCTATCCTGGAGAAGGTTCCATGTGCACTTGAGAAAAAGGTGAAATTCATTGTTTTGGGATGAAATGTCCTATAGATATCAATTAGGTCTAACTGGTCTATTGTATCATTTAAAGTTTGTGTTTCCTTGTTAATTTTCTGTTTAGTTGATCTATCCATAGGTGTGAGTGGGGTATTAAAGTCTCCCACTATTATTGTGTTATTGTTAATTTCTCCTTTCATACTTGTTAGCATTTGTCTTACACACTGCGGTGCTCCTGTGTTGGATGCATATATATTTATAATTGTTATATCTTCTTCTTGAATTGATCCTTTGATCATTATGTCGTGACCTTCTTTGTCTCTTGTCACAGCCTTTGTTTTAAAGTCTATTTTATCTGATATGAGTATTGCTACTCCTGCTTTCTTTTGGTCCCTATTTGCATGGAAAATCTTTTTCCAGCCCTTCACTTTCAGTCTGTATGTGTCCCCTGTTTTGAGGTGGGTCTCTTGTAGACAACATATGTAGGGGTCTTGTTTTTGTATCCATTCAGCCAGTCTTTGTCTTTTGGTTGGGGCATTCAACCCATTTACGTTTAAGGTAATTACTGGTAAGTATGATCCCACTGCCATTTACTTAATTGTTTTGGGTTCGAGTTTATACACCCTTTTTGTGTTTCCTGTCTAGAGAATATCCTTTACTATTTGTTGGAGAGCTGGTTTGGTGGTGCAGAATTCTCTCAGCTTTTGCTTGTCTGAAAAGCTTTTGATTTCGCCTTCATACTTGAATGAGATCCTTGCTGGGTACAATAATCTGGGCTGTAGGTTATTTTCTTTCATCATTTTAAGTATGTCTTGCCATTCCCTCCTGGCTTGAAGAGTTTCTATTGAAAGATCAGCTGTTATCCTTATGGGAATTCCCTTGTGTGTTATTTGTTGTTTTTCCCTTGCTGCTTTTAATATTTGTTCTTTGTGTTTGATCTTTGTTACTTTGATTAATATGTGTCTTGGGGTGTTTCGCCTTGGGTTTATCCTGTTTGGGACTCTCTGGGTTTCTTGGACTTGGGTGATTATTTCCTTCCCCATTTTAGGGAAGTTTTCCACTATTATCTCCTCAAGTATTTTCTCATGGTCTTTCTTTTTGTCTTCTTCTTCTGGAACCCCTATGATTCGAAAGTTGTAGCGTTTAATATTGTCCTGGAGGTCTCTGAGATTGTCCTCATTTCTTTTAATTCATTTTTCTTTTATCCTCTCTGATTCATTTATTTCTACCATTCTATCTTCTACTTCACTAATCCTATCTTCTGCCTCTGTTATTCTACTATTTGTTGCCTCCAGAGTGTTTTTAATTTCATTTATTGCATTATTCATTATATATTGACTCTCTTTTATTTCTTCTAGGTCCTTGTTAAACCTTTCTTGCATATTCTCAATCCTTGTCTCCAGGATATTTATCTGTGATTCCATTTTAATTTCAAGATTTTGGATCAATTTCCGTATCGTTATTTGGAATTCTTTATCAGGTAGATTCCCTATCTCTTCCTCTTTTGTTTGGTTTGGTGGGCATTTATCCTGTTCCTTTATCTGCTGGGTATTCCTCTGTCTCTTCATCTTGTTTAAATTGCTGAGTTTGGGGTGTCCTTTCTGTATTCTGGCAGATTGAGGAGTTCTCTTTATTGTGGCATTTCCTCACTGTGTGTGGGTTTGTACAGGTGGTTGTCAAGGTTTCCTGGTTAGGGAAGCTTGTGTAGGTGTTCTGGTGGGTGGAGCTGTATTTCTTCTCTCTGGAGTGCAATGAAATGTCCAGTAATGAGTTATGAGATGTCTATGGTTTTGAGGTGACTTTGGGCAGCCTGTATCTTGAAGCTCAGGGCTGTTTTTCTTTGTTGCTGGAGAATTTGCTTGGTATGTCTTGCCCTGGAACTTGTTGGCCTTTGTGTGGTGCTTGGTTTCAGTGTCGGTATGGAGGCATTTGATGAGCTCCTGTCAATTAATGTTCCTTGGAGTCAGGAGTTTCCTGGAGTCAGGGTTTGGACTTAAGCCTCCTGCTTCCAGTTATCGGTCTTATTTTTACAGTAGTTTCAAAACTTCTCCTTCTATGCAGCACCATTGATAAAATGTCTACATTAAAGATGAAAAGTTTCTCTACTGTGAGGGTCACTCAGAGAGGTTCACAGCGTTACATGGAGAAGAGAAGAGGGAGGAGGGAGTTAGAGGTGACCCAAATGAGATGAGGTGGAATCAACAGCGGAGAGAGTGGGCTGGCCAGTAGTCACTTCCTTATGTGCACTCCACAACTGGACCACTCAGAGATGTTCTCGGAGTTATACAGAAAAGAGAAGAAGGAGGAAGGAGACAGAGGTGGCCAGAAGGATACAAGTGGGGAATGAAAAGGAGGGAGACAGATCCAGCCAGTAATCAGTTCCCTAAGTGTTCTCCACTGTCTGGAACACACAGAAATTCACAGAGTTGGGTAGAGTAGAGAGGGGTTAGGGAGGAGACACAGGCGACCTGGTGGAGAAGAAGGAGAGTCCAAAGGGAGAGAGAGCAGTCAAGGCAGTAATCTCGCTCCCCAGTGAAAAAATGGGTCCTGAAGATTGGGTTCTTAAAGGTACAAAATTGGTAACAAATACATAAAAGCAAAAATTAAGAATCTAGAGTAGAGTTTGGAATTTCAAAAATATGATGTTAAAGAAAAGAAGGAAAAGAAAGAGAGAAAAAATGAACAAAGAAAAACAAACAAGGTCACGAAAATTATAAAGAAAACACAGGTACAAAGTTGATAAATAATACCAAAAAGGAAAAATTAAAAATCTAGAGTAGAGTTTGGAATTTCAAAAATACAATGTTAAAAAAAAGGAAGAAGAAAAATAAAGAGAGAAAACAAACGAACAAACAGAAACAAACAATGTTGCAAAAGTTATAAAGAAAATACAGGTACAAAATTGATATCAAATACCAAAAAGCATAAATTAAAAATCTAGAGTAGAGTTTGGAATATCAGATATACAACGTTATATAAAAGAAGAAGAGAAAGAAACAGAGAAAAAAAAAGTCACAGAAATTATAAAAAAAACTATAGGTACAAAATTGATAACATATACCAAAAAGCTAAACTTAAAAATCTAGAGTAGAGTTTGGTATTTCAAAAATACAATGTTAAAGAAAAGAAGAAGAAGAAAAAAAAAAAACAAAAAACAAGGTCAAAAAATTATAAAATATATATATGAAGTTTGCTGAAGAAGAAAAAAATAGGGTCTTTTTTTTTTTTTTTTTTGCAAAGTAATAGGTTATAAAAGTGAAAATTATAGGAATAATAGAGGACTTAAAATTTTTTTAAAAAAAATTAAAAAAAAAAGAAACAATGATTGTAAAAATAGTAAAAATATATCTAGGACTTTCTTTGGTTTTGTTGTGAGTATTGTGGGTTCAGTTCATTTTTGGTTAGTTCCTTGGTCCGACTTATATTTCTCAAGATCTATAGGCCCCTTCCTATGTAGTTGGTAGTAACCACAGGGTTTTAATCTATTGCCTGTAGCTTCCAAGGCGTTTCCCTCTGTTCTGTTTGCTGGTCTCTTCAGTGTCTGGTTTCCGCCCTGACACAAAGGGGACAGTGGAGGACACTTTTTTTTTTTTAGGCTCACTTGTTCAGTCTTGCTGTGGGGAGGGAGGGAGGGATGCTGCAAACAAATAACACTGGCGTGTGCTCGCAGTGCCTCAGCCACACTGGGTCTGCCCCCACTCACGGCACGTGTAGCCTCCCTGCCCACACTGCTCGGGCTCTAGGTTGTTCCGCCGGGAATAATCCGAGGCCGGCCCTGGGCTGCATGTACCTCCCAGGTCCAAGCCGCTCAGGTTCAGGCACTCGGGTAGTCCTCAGAGGCGCAGACTCAGTTGGGCCTGCGTTTTGTGCTCTTCGCAGGTCCGAGCAGCTCAGGTGATGAGGTGTTTGGTGAGCGCCAATGCTGCGACTTGTCGCCTCCCCGCCACTCGGTTATCTGGGTGTAAAACTGGCGTACCTTCTCAGGCAGATGTTGACCGTCCAGACCCCCAAGAAGTTTTAGTTAGCAAAGAAGCCTGCTTACAGTTTTATAGATAATGTCTCTCTGGGGCTGCGATTGCCCCCTTCCGGCTCTGGCTGCCTGTCACTGGAGGGGGAAGGTCTGCAGCCGGCTATCTCTGTTCAGTCCTTTGTTCTGTGCACGGGCCTGGCGGTGTCTTAGGTTAGGGCTGGCTTTTCGCATGGTAGATATCCCACAGTCTGTTTTGCTAGCCCGAACTATCTCGCTCAGATAGTGCGCAGGGCATTCAGGCCAGACTCTTCTCTAAGCGATGCAGCCCCCGCCGCGCCTCCCTGCCCAGCCCCCGCTTGCTAATGGCGTGTGCAGGCGTCTGCACTGCTTCTCCGCTGGGGAAGTTACTGTAGGGCTCACAATCTGCGAGTTTTAATTGTATATTTATTTTTTCTCCCTGTTATGTTGCCCTCTGTGCTTCCAAAGCTCGGCACAGATTTGGCAGTGAGAAGGTTTCCTGGTGTTTGGCAACTTCTTTCTTTTTAAGACTCCCTTCCTGGGACAGAACTCCGTCTCTCCATCTTTTGTCTCTTTTTTTGTCTTTTATATTTTTTCCTACCTCCTTTCGAAGAGTTGGGTTGCTTTTCTGGGTGCCTGATGTCCTCTGCTGGCATTCAGAAGTTGTTTTGTGGAATTTACTTGACGTTTAAATGCTCTTTTGATGAATTTGTGTGGGAGAAAGTGTTCTCCCCGTCCTACTCCTCCGCCGTCTTGGCTCCTCCGGTTCACTATTCTTAGTCCTGCAGTCATACCTGAGGCTTCTGCCCTTCTGCCTGCATTGCTTCCTACAGCAGTTCTACCACTTCTCCCAGTCCCCCCACCTTCCCAGACATACACACACATGCTGTGGATGACTTTGACCCCAATTCATCATGGAATATTCATCTTAAATCTCACTTTGTTTTTTTGGTCCTTGCCATGTGTCACATGAGATCTTAGTTCCCCTACCAGGGATTGAACCCATGCTCCCTGCAATGGAAGCATGGAGTCTTAACTCCTGGACCACCAGGGAAGTCCCTTAAATCTCATATTCTAAAGGAAAGTTTTCTGACTCACCCAAGACTGACTGAAGTGCCCCTATTTGATTCTATCACATTTATTGCACACCCAGATCAGGCTTGCTATGAATATTTCTTGTCTGTATCCCCAAGTATATTGTAAAATCCTTGGTGACAGAAGACTCCATTTTGAATTATATCCTGATATTTAATATGTCCAAGACCCTCAATTTATGGTTTGTCACTCAGATGTCACTTGACATCCCCTACTCCTTGTCACTTGACATCCCCTACTCAGAAATTTTGTCCAGGCTGTAATTACCACAAATGTAAGAGTTCAAAGTCCTTCCCACAATTTCTGAGTTCTTTTTATTTCTACCTCAACCTTTTCTGTTTCCTCATTCCTATGAAATTATGCATTGTTTCTATTTCAGCCTATGACTCTAATGCAGAATTTTCACTGTTTTTCAAAAAACCAGCATTCACACACATTTATTCATGTTCAGCCTTTTCTTTCTTTTTTCAGTTTTAGACAATTTACCAGAGACTCTGCAGAGTACAAGAGTCAGCACACAGGATTCCTATCCCTTTTTGGTCACTCACTTTTCTTTGCTCTCCTCTCTTAAAAAAAAACAAATAAAGGGACTTCCTTGGTGGTCCAGTGGTTAGGAAGCCTCCTTCCAATGCAGGGGATGCAGTTTCGATCCTTGGTCAGGGAACAAAGATCCCATGTTTCGTGAGGCAATTAAGCCCATGAGCCACAGCAAAGATCCTGTGTGCCACAGCTAAGACTCGACACAGCTGAATAAGCAAATATTTACAAAATCTTTTTAAGATGTTTTAACTCATGTATGAGATCCTGTCCCTGAGTAGAAAGTAATATCTCTCTTTTAGTTCAACAAGCTTTGGTTGAAAAAACAACAACACACCTTACTCCTCATCCTTCCCACATTGGAAAAAAATCAATTGAACAAACATTAGAACCTTTCCTGTGTATTCATAATATTAAATAAATAACAGGTGAACAACAAATATGGGCCAAAGAAGATTCAGAACACTCTATCAGGTTCAACAAGAAGATATATTTGTACTGATTTCTGGTATGCAACTTGTTTTCTATGAGTATTTAAAAGACTCAATTCTAAACCTTTTAGCTCATGGAGAAGATCTGTCTCTTTTTAAATTTTCTCCATCCCCCCCCCCGCCTCCAGCTGTTTGCTGCCTGTTATTTCAGGCTGTTTGAATGCTGAAAGCACTGAAAGTGTCTTCTCTAGGTTCCTGATTTCCCCCTCTGTCTCAGGGTCTCCTGCTGTTGACTGAGCGAAGATGATGATGCACTTCCTGTTCCACAGATTTTGGCCTCCTTTGCCCTTTATTTTGTAGGGGCTGTTTATGATAATGGCTTACTATTTCTTCCTTGTGGTTTCATATTCTGGGGTGGTTTCTCATACAGCTTGAGAACAGTACTTGTTTGTTTCTTACCATTGGATTTCTTAAAGTCTTTCCAATCTTGGCTCCTCACTGGGTACTTCACTTAGAACTGCCTTGTAAATTACTGATTTCACTGGAAATACTACACCCCCAAATTTCTACTAATATTGTGGCCATATTTCTCTATTTGATGTCAGGTTGTGCCTGTGAAGAACAAAGCTGGTAGAATCCAATTGTGTAGTCATTGACATGTAACCTGGCAGCACATGTAGCCATTTACACTGTGCTCCTCTGCATTTGGGTACCAAGGAAAGTCTGTATAAGTAGAGGCCACTGGTTTGGAAATATCTGTTTTTAACACCCCTTGCATCCCTTTGTCTCCTTGATTTCCGAACCCAAATAGTACTAATACGGCTGCATGAAAGTTTCAATAGACTGCATTTCAAGAACCAGGTCCAAAGTGAAATTTACAACCACATAACAAGTGGCAACATGCAAATTTTTGCTTTGACAAGAGGGTTAGACAAATTTTTGCTTTGCTAGAAGGCCAAGCTCATCATCAATGGTGTCATTTTCTTTCTTTTTTTTTTTTTTTTGTTGCAGAGTGTATTTTTTAAGTTAGAGAACCTTGGGTATACTGATAAGCTCATGGAGTTTTAACAGCCAGGGCATATTTCAAAGGTGTAATCTGATAGGAAGGAAGAAGTAGGCAGAGAGTTCTTTGCTTGCCCCTGGAGTTGTTGACAAGTGGCCCCATCAGTGTTGCACAAAATATTCTGGAACCTGTGCTTCCAGTTTGACCAAGACAGTCCATTTGCCAGGTTTGCTCATGGTTGTGTTGGCAAGTATTAGTCTGAGCAAAGAACTGATGGGAAAGTAGATACAAAGGCTGAAAAAGGAGAAGAACAAAGGTTGAGACCTCAAAAAACCCAGGCACCCCTCACTGCAGCAAGACAGTCAGACAGTAAAGCCGTTGGTATTTTTTTTTTTTGTATTTATTTATTTTTACTTTACAATATTGTATTGGTTTTGCCATACATCACCATGAATCCACCACTGGTGTACACGTGTTCCCCATTCTGAATCCCCCTCCCACCTCCCTCCACATACCATCCCTCTGGGTCATCACAGTGCACCAGCCACAAGCATCCTGTATCCTGCATCGAACCTGGACTGGTGATTTGTTTCATATATGATATTATGCATGTTTCAATACCATCCCCTCAAATCATCTCACCTTCTCCCTCTCCCACAGAGTCCAAAAGACTGTTCTATACATCTGTATCTCTTTTGCTGTCTCGCATACAGGGTTATGTCTCACATACCATCTTTCTAAATCCATATATATGCGTTAGTATACTGTATTGGTGTTTTTCTTTCTGGTTTACTTCACTCAGTATAATAGGCTCCAGTTTCATCCACCTCATTAGCACTGATTTAAATGTATTCTTTTTAATGGCTGAGTAATACTCCACTGTGTATATGTACCACAGCTTTCTTATCCATTCATCTGCTGGTGGACGTCTAGGTTGTTTCCATGTCTTGGCTATTATAAACAGTGCTGCAATGAACACTGGGGTACACGTGTCTCTTTAAGTTCTGGTTTCCTTGGTGTGTATGCCCAGCAGTGGGATTGCTGGGTCATAAGGCAGTTCTATTTCCAGTTTTTTAAGGAATCTCCACACTGTTCTCCATAGTGGCTGTACTAGTTTGTATTCCCACCAACAGTGTAAGAGGGTTCCCTTTTATCCACACCCTCTCCAGCATTTATTGCTTATAGACTTTTGGATAGCAGCCATTCTGACTGGCATGAAATGGTACCTCATAGTGGTTTTGATTCGCATTTCTCTGATAATGAGTGATGTTGAGCATCTTTTCATGTGTTTGTCAGCCATCTGTATGTCTTCTTTGGAGAAATGTCTTTTTAGTTCTTTGGCCCATTTTTTGATTGGGTCATTTATTTTTCTGGAATTGATCTGCAGGAGTTGCTTGTATATTTTTGACATTAGTTCTTTGTCAGTTGCTTCATTTGCTATTATTTTCTCCCATTCTGAAGGCTGTCTTTTCACCTTGCTTAGAGTTTCCTTTGTTGTGCAGAAGCTTTTAATTTTAATTAGGTCATTTATTTATTGTTGCCTTTATTTCCAGTATTCTGGGAGGTGGGTCATAGAGGATCCTGCTGTGATATATGTCAGAGAGTGTTTTGCCTATGTTCTCCTCTAGGAGTTTTATAGTTTCTGGTCTTACGTTTAGATCTTTAATCCATTTTGAGTTTATTTTTGCGTACGATGTTAGAAAGTGTTCTAGTTTCATTCTTTTACAAGTGGTTGACCAGTTTTCCCAGCACCATTTGTTGAAGAGATTGCCTTTTCTCCATTGTATATTATTGCCTCCTTTGTTAAAGATAAGGTGTCCATAGGTGTGTGGATTTATCTCTGGGCTCTCTATTTTGTTCCATTGATCTATATTTCTGTCTTTGTGCCAGTACCATACTGTCTTGATGACTGTGGCTTTGTAGTAGAGCCTGAAGTCAGGCAGGTTGATTCCTCCAGTTCCATTCTTCTTTCTCAAGATCGCTTTGGCTATTCGAGGTTTTTTGTATTTCCATACAAATTGTGAAATTATTTGTTCTAGCTCTGTGAAAGATACCATCAGTAGCTTAATAGGGATTGCATTGAATCTATAGATTGCTTTGGGTAGTATACTCATTTTCACTATATTGATTCTTCCAATCCATGAACATGGTATATTTCTCCATCTATTAGTGTCCTCTTTGATTTCTTTCACCAGTGTTTTATAGTTTTCTATATATAGGTATTTAGTTTCTTTAGGTAGATATATTCCTGAGTATTTTATTCTTTTTGTTGCAATGGTGAATGAAAATTTTCCTTAATTTCTCTTTCTATTTTCTCATTATTAGTGTATATGAATGCAAGGGATTCTGTGTTTGAGTTTATATCCTTCAATTTTACTATATTCATTGATTAGCTCTAGTAGTTTTCTGGTGGAGTCTTTAGGGTTTTCTGTGTAGAAAACCTAGGGATCATGTCATCTGCAAACAGTGAGAGTTTTACTTCTTTTTTTCCCAATTTGGATTCCTTTTATTTCTTTTTCTGCTCTGACTGCTGTGGCCAAAACTTCCAAAACTATGTTGAACAGTAGTGGTGAGAGCGGGCACCCTTGTCTTGTTTCTGACTTTAGGAGAAATGCTTTCAGTTTTTCACTATTGAGGATAATGTTTGCTGTGGGTTTGTCATATATAGCTTTTATTATGTTGAGGTATGTTCCTTATATTCCTGCTTCCTGAAGAGTTTTTATCATAAATGGATGCTGAATTTTGTCAAAGGCTTTCTCTGCATCTATTGATATGATCATATGGCTTTTATTTTTCAATTTGTTAATTGATTGATTTGCGGATATCGAAGAATCCTTGCATCCCTGGGATAAAGCCCACTTGGTCATTGTGTATGGTCTTTTTAATGTGTTGTGGGATTCTGATTGCTAGAATTTTGTTAAGGATTTTTGCATCTATGTTCATCAGTGATATTGGCCTGTAGTTTTCTTTTTTTGTGGCATCTTTGTCAGGTTTTGGTATTAGGGTGATGGTGGCCTCATAGAATGAATTTGGAAGTTTACCTTCCTCTGCAATTTTCTGGAAGAGTTTGAGCAGGATAGGTGTTAGCTCTTCTCTAAATTTTTGGTAGAATTCAGCTGTGAAGCCGTCTGGACCCGGTCTTTTGTTTGCTGGAAGAGTTCTGATTACAGTTTCAATTTCCGTGCTTGTGATGGGTCTGTTAAGATTTTCTATTTCTTCCTGGTTCAGTTTTGGAAAGTTGTACTTTTCTAAGAATTTGTCCATTTCTTCCAAGTTGTCCATTTTATTGGCATATAATTGTTGATAGTAGTCTCTTATGATCTTTTGTATTTCTGTGTTGTCCGTTGTGATCTCTCCAATTTCATTTCTAATTTTATTGATTTGATTTTTCTCCCTTTGTTTCTTGATAAGTCTGGCTAATGGTTTGTTAATTTTATTTATCCTTTCAAACAACTAGCTTTTGGCTTTGTTGATTTTTGCTATGGTCTCCTTTGTTTCTTTTGCATTTGTTTCTGCCCTAATTTAAAATATTTCTTTCCTTCTACTAACCCTGGGGTTCTTCATTTCTTCCGTTTCTAGTTGCTTTAGGTGTAGAGTTAGGTTATTTATTTGACTTTTTTCTTGTTTCTTGAGGTAAGCCTGTATTGGTATGAAGCTTCCACTTAGCATTGCTTTTACAATGTCCCACAGGTTTTGGGTTGTTGTGTTTTCATTTTCATTTGTTTATATGCATATTTTGATTTCTTTTTTGATTTCTTCTGTGATTTGTTGGTATTCTGCAGCATGTTGTTTAGCTTCCATATGTTGGAATTTTTAATAGTTTTTCTCCTGTAATTGAGATCTAATCTTACTGCATTGTGGTCAGAAAAGATGCTTGGAATGATTTCAGTTTTTTTGAATTTATCAAGGCTAGATTTATGGCCGAAGATGTGATCTATCCTGGAGAAGGTTCTGCGTGTGCTTGAGAAAAAGGTGAAATTCATTGTTTTGGGGTGAAATGTCCTATAGATATCAAGTGGGTCTAACTGGTCTATTATATCATTTAAAGTATGTGTTTCCTTATTAATTTTCTGTTGAGTTGATCTATCCATAGATGTGAGTGGGGTATTAAAGTCTCCCACTATTAATGTGTTATTGTTAATTTCTCCTTTCATACTTGTTAGCATTTGTCTTACATATTGTGGTGCTCCTATGTTGGGTGCATATATATTTAAAATTGTTATATCTTCTTCTTGGATTGATCCTTTGATCATTATGTAGTGTCCTTCTTTGTCTCTTGTCACAGCCTTTGTTTTAAAGTCTATTTATCTGATATGAGTATTGCCACTCTGCTTTCTTTTGGTCTATATTTGTGTGGAATATCTTTTTCCAGCCATTCACTTTCAGTCTGTATGTGTCCCCTGTTTTGAGGTAGGTCTCTTGTAGACAACATATATAGGGGTCTTATTTTTGTATCCATCCAGCCAGTCTGCCTTTTGGTTGGGGCATTCAATCCACTTACGTTTAAGGTAATTATTGATAAGTATGAGCCCGTTGCCATCTACTTTATTGTTTTGGGTTCGAGTTTATACACCCTTTTTGTGTTTCCTGTCTAGAGAAGATCCTTTAGCATTTGTTGGAGAGCTGGTTTGGTGGTGCAGAATTCTCTCAGCTTTTGCTTGTCTGTAAAGCTTTTGATTTCTCCTTCATATTTGAATGAGATCCTTGCTGGGTACAGTAATCTGGGCTGTAGGTTATTTTCTTTCATCACTTTAAGTATGTCCTGCCATTCCCTACTAGCCTGAAGAGTTTCTATTGAAAGATCAGCTGTTATCCTTATGGGAATTCCCTTGTGTGTTATTTGTTGTTTTTCCCTTGTTACTTTTAATATTTGTTCTTTGTGTTTGATCTTTGTTACTTTGATTAATATGTGTCTTGGGGTGTTTCGCCTTGGGTTTATCCTGTTTGGGACTCTCTGGGTTTCTTGGACTTGGGTGATTATTTCCTTCCCCATTTTAGGGAAGTTTTCCACTATTATCTCCTCAAGTATTTTCTCATGGTCTTTCTTTTTGTCTTCTTCTTCTGGGACTTCTATGATTTGAATGTTGGGGCATTTAACATTGTCCTGGAGGTCTCTGAGATTGTCCTCATATCTTTTAATTCGTTTTTCTTTTTTCCTCTCTGATTCATTTATTTCTACCATTCTATCTTCTACTTCACTAATCCTATTTTCTGCCTCCCTACTATTTGTTGCCTCCAGAATGTTTTTGATCTCATTTATTGCATTATTCATTATATATCGACTTTAAAAAATTTCTTCTAGGTCCTTGTTAAACCTTTCTTGCATCTTCTCAATCTTTGTCTCCAGGCTATTTATCTGTGATTCCATTTTTATTTCAGGATTTTGGATCATTTTCACTATCATTATTCGGAATTCTTTATCAGGTAGATTCCCTATCTCTTCCTCTTTTGTTTGGTTTGGTGGGCATTTATCCTGTCCCTTTACCTGCTGGGTATTCCTCTGTCTCTTCATCTTGTTTATATTGCTGTGTTTGGGGTGTCCTTTCTGTGCTCTGCCAGTTTGTGGAGTTCTTTTTATTGTGGAGTTTCCTCACTGTGGGTGGTGTTGTATGGGTGGCTTGTCAAGGTTTCCTGGTTAGGGAAGCTTGTGTAGGTGTTCTGGTGGGTGGAGCTGAATTTCTTCTCTCTGGAGTGCAATGAAATGTCCAGTAATGAGTTATGAGATGTCAGTGGGTTAGGAGTGACTTTGGGCAGCCTGTATATTGAAGCTCAGGGCTGTGTTCCTGGAGAATTTGCGTGGTATGTCTTGCTCTGGAACTTGTTGGCTCTTGGGTGGTGCTTGGTTTCTGCATAGGTATGGAAGTGTTTGGTGAGCTCCTGTTGATTAATGTTCTCTGGAATCAGGAGTTCTCTGATGTTCTCAGGATTTGTACTTAAGCCTCCTGCTTCTGGTTTTCAGTCTTATTTTTACAGTAGCCTCAAGACTTCTCCATCTATAAAGCATCATTGATAAAACATCTAGGTTAACGATGAAAAGTTTCTCCACAGTGAGGGACATCCAGAGAAGTTCACAGAGTTACATGGAGAAGAGAAGAGGGAGGAGGGAGTTAGAGGTGACCTGAATGAGATGAGGTGGAATCAAAAGAGGAGAGAGCAAGTTAGCTAGTAATCACTTCCTTATGTGCACTCCACATTCTGGACCACTCAGAGATGTTCATGGAGTTATACAGAGAAGAGAAAAGGCAGGAAGGAGACAGAGGTGGCCAGGAGGATAAAGGGGGGAATCAAAAGGAGACATAGATCTAGCCAGTAATCAGTTCCCTGTGTTCTCCACTGTCTGGAACACAGAAAGAGATTCACAGAGTTGGGTAGAGAAGAGAAGGGGGAGGGAGGAGATAGAGGTTACCTGGTGGAGAAAAAGAGTCCAAAGAGGGAGAGAGGAGACAAGCCAGTAATCTTGCTCCCAAGTAAACATGGATACTGAAGATTGGGTTCTTAAAGGTACAAAATTGAAAACAAATACCAAAAAGCAAAGATTAAAAACCTAGAGTAGAGGTTGGATTTTCAAAAATACAATATTAAAGAAAAGAAAGGAAAAAAAGTCACAAAAATTATTTTATATATATATATATATATATATATATATATATGAAGTTTGCTTTAAAAAATAGGGTCTTTATTTATTTACTTTTTTTGCAAAGTAATAGTAGGTTATAAAAATGGAAATTAAAGGAATAATAGAGGACTTAAAAATTAAAAAAAAAAAGAATGATAGTAAAAATAGTAAAAATATATCTAGGACTTTCTCTGGTATTGTTGTGGGCAGTGTGGGGGGTCAGTTCATTTTCGGATACTTCCTTGGTCTGGCTTATATTTCTCAAGATCTATAGGCCCCTTCCTATGTAGTTGGTACTAACTACAGGGTTTTAATCTATTGCACCTTTTACTTCCAAGGCGGTTCCCTCTGTTTTAGCTTCTTCTGTTTGCTGGTCTCTTCAGTGTCTGATTTCTGCCCTGACATAAGGGGGCGGTGGTGGACACTTTTTAGGCTCACTTGTTCAGTCGCACTGTGGGGGAGGGTGGGACGCTACAAACACTTGCTTGTGCTTGCAGTGTTTCAGCCACACTGGGCCTGCCCCCGCTCATGGCGCATGTGCCCTCCCTGCCCACACTGCTCAGGCTCTAGGCTGCTCCGCTGGGAACCATCCGAGGCTGGCCCTGGGCTGCATGCACCTCCCAGGTCTAAGCTGCTCAGGTTCAGGCGCTCGGGTAGTCCTCAGAAGCGCAGACTCGGTTGGGCCTACATTTTGTGCCCTTCTCAGGTCCGAGCGGCTCAGGTGATGAGGTGTTTGGCAAGCGGTCGCTGCGACTTATTGCCTCCCCTGTCCCTGCAGCTCGGTTTTCTGGGTGTACAACTGGCGCACCTTCTCAGGCAGATGTTGACCATCCAGAACCCCAAGACGTCTTAGTTAGCAAAGAAACCTGCTTGCAGTTTGGTAGATAATGCCTCTCTGGGGCTGCGATTGCCCCCTTCCGGTTCTGGCTGCCTATCACCTGAGGGGGATGGTCTGTAGCCAGCTAGCTCTGCTCAGTCCTTTGTTCTGTGAGCGGGCCTGGTGGTGTCTTCAGTTCAGTTCAGTTGCTCAGTCGTGTCTGACTCTTTGTGACCCCATGAATTGCAGCACGCCAGGCCTCCCTGTCCATCACCAATTCCCAGAGATCACTCAAACTCACGTCCATCGAGTCGGTGATGCCATCCAGCCATCTCATCCTCTGTCATCCCCTTTCCTCCTGCCCCCAATCCCTCCCAGCATCAGAGTCTTTTCCAATGAGTCAACTCTTCACATGAGGTGGCCAAAGCACTGGAGTTTCGACTTTAGCATCAGTCCTTCCAAAGAACACCCAGGACTGATCTCCTTTAGAATGGACTGTTTGGATCTTCTTGCAGTCCAGGGGACGCTCAAGAGTCTTCTCCAACACCACAGTTCAAAACCATCAATTCTTTGGCGCTCAGCTTTCTTCACAGTCCAACTCTCACATCCATACATGACCACTGGAAAAACCATAGCCTTGACTAGACGGACCTTTGTTGGCAAATAATGTCTCTGCTTTTTAATATGCTATCTAGGTTGGTCATAACTTTCCTTCCAAGGAGTAAGCGTCTTTTAATTTCATGGCTACAATCACCATCTGCAGTGATTTTCAAGCCTGAAAAAATAAAGTCTGACACGGTTTCCCCATGTATTTCACATGAAGTGATGGGACCAGATGCCATGATCTTTGTTTTCTGAATGTTGAGCTTTAAGCCAACTTTTTCACTCTCCTCTTTCACTTTCATCAAGAGGCTTTTTAGTTCCTCTTCACTTTCTGCCATAAGGGTAGTGTCATCTGCATATCTGAGGTTATTGATATTTCTCCCGGCAATCTTGATTCCAGCTTGTGATTCTTCCACCCCAGCGTTTCTCATGATGTATCTGCATAGAAGTTAAATAAGCAGGGTGACAATATACAGCCTTGACGTACTCATTTTCCTATTTGGAACCAGTCTGTTGTTCCATGTCCAGTTCTAACTGTTGCTTCCTGACCTGCATACAGGCTGCTCAAAAGGCAGGTCAGGTGGTCTGGTATTCCCATCTCTTTCAGAATTTTCCACAGTTTATTGTGATCCACACAGTCAAAGGCTTTGGTATAGTCAATAAAGCAGAAATAAATGTTTTTCTGGAACGTTTTCCATGATCCAGCGGATGTTGGCAATTTGATCTCTGGTTCTTCTGCCTTTTCTAAAACCAGCTTGAACATCTGGAAGTTCACGGTTCACATATTGCTGAAGCCTGGCTTGGAGAATTTTGAGCATTACTTTACTAGTATGTGAGATGAGTGCAATCGTGCGGTAGTTTGAACAGTCTTTGGCATTGCCTTTCTTTGGGATTGGAATGAAAACTGACCGTTTTCAGTCCTGTGGCGATGTCTTGGTTAGGGTTTTTCACGTGGTAGCTATCCCACAGTCTGGTTTGCTAGCCCAAGTTAGTTCCCTCAGATTGTCGTTGGGGCATTCAGGCATGCATTCCTTACTCTAAGCAATGCAGCCCGCGCCTCCCTGCCCAGCCCTCGCTTGCTAGTGGCGTGTGCAGGCGTCTGCACTGCTTCTTCACTGGGGGAGTTACCGTTGGGCACGTAATCTGTGGATTTTAATTATTTATTTATTTTTCCTCCCGGTTATGTTGCCCTCTCTGGTTCCAAGGCTCGCCCCAGTCTCAGCAGTGAGAATTTTTCCTGGTGTTTGGAAACTTCTCTTTTTTTAAGACTCCCTTCCCTGGATGGAGCTCCATCCCTACCTCTCTTGTCTCTCTTTTTGTCTTTTATTTTTTTTCCCTACCTCCTTTTGAAGACAATGGGCTGCTTTTCTGGGTGCCTGATGTCCTCTGCTGGCATTCAGAAGTTGTTTTGTGGAATTTACTCAGCGTTTAAATGTTCTTTTGATGAATTTGTGGCGGAGAAAGTGGTCTCCCTGTCCTATTCCTCCGCCATCTTTGGATCGCCAATGGTGTCATTTTTGGTAGTTGCCCCAAGGCACTTTCTTCATTTGTTCCAATGTAGAAGGATGTTTCTTGTCCACAGTTGGAAACTATTGTTTTGCTGACATCTGCACTAGCTATTGTCAGCACAGTAGTAGCTTTACATTCTATATGTCTGAATTTTTATTGTCTATAGACAGATTTGTGGCTAAAGTTTCATGATACCTATCACAGTAAGGTATAGATTTACTCTAATAAAATAAGATGTACCTTTATTTTTAGGAACATACACATTTGACTGTATGGTTGAGGTCCTGGGGATAATACAAAAGCATTGATCTTTTTTTGTCATTTAAATTTATGTGTAAAATATAATCTAATATGGCTTCCCAGATAGTGTTAGTGGTAAAGAATCCTCCTGCCAATGCAGGAGACCCAAGAGTCGCAGGTTCGATCCCTGGGTTGGGAAGATCCCGTGGAGAAGGAAATGGCAACCCACTCCAGTTTTCTTGCCTGGAAAATTCCATGGATGGAGGAGCCTGATGGACTACAGTCCATGGGTCCACAAAGAGTCAGACATAACTGATCAACTGAAAAGTGAAAGTGAAGTCGTTCAGTCGGGTCTGACTCTTTGTGACTTTACAGACTGTAGCCTGCCAGGCTCCTCTGTCCATGGGATTTTCCAGGCAAGAATACTGGAGTGGGTTGCCATTTCCTTCTCCAGGCGATCTTCCCACCCCAGGGATCGAACTCGGGTCTCCCACATTTCGGGCAGACTCTTTACTGTCTTAGCCACCAGGGAATCCCTTTCTGTTAAGGGATGTTTTGAAAATGCCATTTTGACCTTTGATTCCTGCCCCGTTTCTTCACCCCAGCATTAGGGAGCTCTGTGCTTTGGATGAAAATTTGCAAATTGATGCTTTTTTTTTTTTTTTTAATTGAAACTTTGCAAATTGACCCTGTTCTTCCCCCCCCCCCATCCAAAATGTACTCATTGAAATTATTCATCACAAGGGCTCAACCAGAGACTAAAACTAAAAAATAGAAACAAAACAAAGATGACACAATTACCGACTCAGGTCCTTGGACACTTTAATCAATAGAAACTGGTAAGAAGTCAGATGAGAAATCCAGGCACAGATTTACTGTGACCTGTGCTATAGCGGGGGGGGGGGGGGGGGTTGATAAGAGAAAACAGGTGCCCTGGCTCACTCTCTGATGAGGACAGGCTGGTTCTTAAAAGGAGCGAGGCTGGGGGCAGGTCAGCAGGTTGACCGTAGGGACAGCTTAGGTGTTCTGCCCACCTTCTTGGTGGCGCTGGGCACAGTGATCATGAGCAGTACTTTATTCAGAAGTGTATCATATTTGTTCATAATTGCCCAACTTTGACTGTACATGCGTGCAGTTCTTTTTATTTTATTTATTTATTTGGCTGCATCAGGTCTTAGTTGCACAATGTAATGTAATACGGTAGTTGCTCAGTTGTGTCCAACTCTTTGCAACCCCATGGACTGTAATCTGCCAGGCTCCTCTGTCCATGGAATTCTCCGGGCAAGAATTTTCAATGGAGTGGGTCGCCATTTTCCTCTCCAGGAGATTTTCCTGACCCAGGGATTGAACCCAGGTCTCCTGCATTGTAGGCGGATTCTGTACTGTCTGAGCCACCAGGGAAATCCCTAAGCATGTGGGCTTCTAATTGCGGTGGGTGGGCTTAGTTGCCCTGAGGCATGTGGGATCTTAGTTCCCCAACCAGCAATCAAACCCATGTCCCCTGCATTTCAAGCTAGATTCTTAACCAGTGGACCACCAGGGAAGTCTCTGCCCTTTCATTCATTTCCCGCCCCCCCCCCCCCCCCCCCCCAAAACAAGTGTTTTATTTGCTCACAATCCTGTGGGTCAGAAATTTGAACAGGGCTTGACTGGATGATTCTTCTGCTTCATGTTGGCATCAGCTGAAGTCTCTCATGAGGTTGAAGTAAGATGGTGGCTGAGATTGGAGTATCCCTGATGGCTTCTGTCCTTTCATTCTTGAAGGATGTTTTCTCTGGTTATAGAATTCTTGGTTGATAGATCTTTTCTTTCAACACTTGGAAAATATTGTGTCACTTCCTTCTGGCCTCCATGATTTCTGATGAACAGTCTGGAAATGGTTCTGAACCACATAGAGGCAGAGCATGACAAGTTTCTCAGGCATCTGCCATTTCTGTCTCCCTGTCTAAAGAACAGTAGGATCCAGGCACTACTCCCCATCCCACTATGTAAGTAGGGTTGGGGGTAAAAGTCTCCTGTTGTTTCTGAGTTGGCCTTGCACATTAGCTACTTCATGATCACAGCTTACTTGAATGTCACTCAGCTCTGGAATGAGTCTCAGCTTGATTTGGTTTTGGTCAGCAGCTGACCTCCAGGATCCATGTCCTCCCTAGGTGATTGCTGCCACCACCATGCCATTCTCAGAGGAGACTAATGTGGAGGCAGCCTGCATTCCCCTTTAGTGCCCTGCTGAATCAGACCTGTGTAAGACCTGCCATTTCATCTCCCTGAACAGCAACAAGATGTAATTGTTGTGTGTTGACCAGGGGTAACTAGAGAAAATCACCACAGAGGGACATGTTCATTTCCCAGGGCTGTCATAACAAAGAAGCACAAATGAAGTGGCTTATAATAACAGATAATAAATCATTTTTATAATAATTTATTCTCTCACAAGTCTGGAGGCCGGAAGTCCAAAATAAAGGTGTTGGCAGGGCCATGCTCCTCCTGAAGGCTGTCAGGGATGATCCTTCTGAGAGGGTAACAGGCAGGAAAGCTAAGGGTCCTCCCAAGGGGAGGAAATAGACTGCAAGTGTCAGATGTTTTTTTCCCTCTCTCTTACTTAAGAGGTAGGAGGAAACAAACCACAAGTGTCAGATTTTTATTCCTTCTCTATTAATTAAACGGACTTCGAATTTTAACAAAATTAAAAGGAGTTTTCTTTTAAAATTCTGTGTTGCCCTGATGACACCTGGTTCCCCCTGAACTTTTCTCAAACCTTGAGCTAATAAATGCATTTTTCTTGTGGAAATGTTTTTCTTAAGCTGTGTTAATGAACTATGTATTTACCTTAGAATCTGCCTTTCTTCAAGATTCATGTCAATTGTTTCATGGCCTGGGATGACTCACCTGGTGCCAATGCTATCTCAAAATGCATGTTATGGGTGAGGGGCCTGGTGCAACTCTCTCAGTTTTGAGGCATTTCTTTTCTCTAATTAGCATCTGCGACCGGTGCACGAAAGTGCGGGCGGCTGCGACCGGTGCAGGAAAGTGCGGCCGAGAGGAGCTATCCCACGTCTGTGGTCAGGGGCAGAAGCCAGGAGGACCCCGTGCCCAAAGGGTGGTGGCCAAGAGGAGTTACCCCACGTCCGAGGTCAGGGGCAGCGGCCGAGAGTGCCAGGCTGTGACAGCGCAGGAATGGCTGAGAGGAGCTACCCAAGTCCGAGATCAGGGGCGGCCGGGAGGAGCTACCCCGCGTCCGAGGTCAGGGGAGGCGGCCGGGAGGAGCTACCCCACTCCCCCACACCCGAGGCCAGGGGCGGCTGCCGGGAGGACCAACCCCACGTCCAAGGAGGGGTGGTTGCTCGGGCGCAGGAGGGCCTAGAGGAGCTATCCCACACTGAAGGTCAGGAAAGGTGGCGGTGAGGAGATATGCCTCTTCCAAGGTAAGGAGCAACAGCTGCACTTTGCTGGAGCAGCCAACAAGAGATACCCCACACCCAAGGTAAGAGAAACCCAAGTAAGACGGTAGGTGTTGCAAGAGGGCAGCAGAGGGCAGACACACTGAAACCACACTCACAGAAAACTAGTCAATCTAATCACACCAGGACCACAGCCTTGTCTAACTCAATGAAACTAAGCCATGCCCGTGGGGTGATCCAAGATGGGCGGGTCATGGTGGAGAGATCTGACAGAATGCGGTCTACTGGAGAAGGGAATGGCAAACCACTTCAGTATTCTTGCCTTGAGAACCCCATGAACAGTATGAAAAGGCAAAATGATAGGATGCTGAAAGAGGAACTCCCCAGGTGGGTATGTGCCCAATATGCTACTGAAGATCAGTGGAGAAATAACTCCAGAAAGAATGAAGGGATGGAGCCAAAGCAAAAACAATACCTAGCTGTGGATGTGACTGGTGATAGAAGCAAGGTCCGATGCTGTAAAGAGCAATACTGCATAGGAACCTGGAATGTCAGGTCCATGAATCAAGACAAACTGGAAATGGTCAAACAAGAGATGACAAGAGTGAACATCAACATTCTAGGAATCAGCGAACTAAAATGGACTGGAATGGGTGAATTTAACTCAGATGACCATTATATCTACTACTGCGGGCAGGAATCCCTCAGAAGAAATGGAGTAGCCATCATGGTCAACAAAAGAGTCTGAAATGCAGTACTTGGATACAATCTCAAAAACGACAGAATGATCTCTGTTCGTTTCCAAGGCAAACCATTCAATATCCAAGCCTATGTAATCCAAGTAATCCAAGCCTATGCCCCAACCAGTAACACTGAAGAAGCTGAAGTTGAACAGTTCTATGAAGACCTACAAGACCTTCTAGAACTAACACCCAAAAAAGATGTCCTTTTCATTATAGGGGACTGGAATGCAAAAGTAGGAAGTCAAGAAACACCTGGAGTAACAGGCAAATTTGGCCTTGGAATACAGAATGAAGCAGGGCGAAGACTAATAGAGTTTTGCCAAGAAAATGAACTGGTCATAGCAAACACCCTCTTCCAACAACACAAGAGAAGACTCTACACATGGGCATCACCAGATGGGCAACACTGAAATTAGATTGATTATATTCTTTGCAGCCAAAGATGGAGAAGCTCTATACAGGCAACAAAACAATACCAGGATCTGACTGTGGCTCAGATCATGAACTGCTTATTACCAAACTCAGACTTAAATTGAAGAAAGTAAGGAAAACCACTAGGCCATTCAGGTATGACCTAAATCAAATCCTTTATGATTATACAGTGGAAGTGAGAAATAGATTTAAGGTCCTAGATCTGATAGAGTGCCTGATGAACTATGGAATGAGGTTCGTGACACTGTACAGGAGACAGGGATCAAGGCCATCCCCATGGAAAAGAAATGCAAAAAAGCAAAATGGCTGTCTCAGGAGGCCTTACAAATAGCTGTGAAAAGAAGAGAAGCAAAAAGCAAAGGAGAAAAGGAAAGGTATAAGCATCTGAATGCAGAGTCCCAAAGAATAGCAAGAAGAGATAAGAAAGCCTTCCTCAGCGATCAATGCAAAGAAATAAGAGGAAAACAACAGAATGGGAAAGACAGGAGATCTCTTCAAGAAAATTAGAGATACCAAGGGAAGATTTCATGCAAAGATGGGCTGGATAAAGGACAGAAATGGTATGGACCTAACCGAAGCATAAGATATCAATAAGAGGTGGCAAAAATACACAGAAGAACTGTACAAAAGAGATCTTCATGACCCAGATAATCACGATGGTGTGATCACTGACCTAGAGCCAGACATCCTGGAATGTGAAGTCAAGTGGGCCTTGGAAAGCATCACTACGAACAAAGCTAGTGGAAGTGATGGAATTCCAGTTGAGCTATTTCAAATCCTTCAAGATGATGGTGTGAAAGTGCTGCACTCAATTTGCCAGCAAATTTGGAAAGCTCAACAGTGGCCACAGGACTGGAAAAGGTCAATTTTCATTCCGATCCCAAAGAAAGGCAATGCCAAAGAATCCTCAAACTACCACACAACTGCACTCATCTCACACGCTAGTAAAGTAATTCTCAAAATTCTCCAAGCCAGGCTTCAGCAATGTGTGAACCGTGAACTTCCAGATGTTCAAGCTGGTTTTAGAAAAGGCAGAAGAACCAGAGATCAAATTGCCAACATCCGCTGGATCATGGAAAAAGCAAGAAAGTTCCAGAGAAACATCTATTTCTGCTTTGTTGACTATGCCAAAGCCTTTGGCTATGTGGATCACAATAAACTGTGGAAAATTCTGAAAGAGATGGGAATACCAGACACCTGGTCTGCCTCTTGATAAATCTGTATGCAGGTCAGGAAGCAACAGTTAGAACTGGACATGGAACAACAGACTGGCTCCTAATAGGAAAAGGAGTACATCAAGGCTGTATATTGTCACCCTGCTTATTTAACTTATATGCAGAGTACATCATGAGAAACCCTGGACTGGAAGAAACATAAGCTGGAATCAAGATTGCCGGGAGAAATATCAATAACCTGAGATATGCAGATGACACCATTATTATGGCAGAGAGTGAAGAGGAACTAAAAAGCCTCTTGATGAAAGTGAAAGAGGAGAGTGAAAAAGTTGGCTTAAAGCTCAACATTCAGAAAACGAAGATCATGGCATCCAGTCCCATCACTTCATGGGAAATAGATGGGGAAACAATGGAAACAGTGTCAAACTTTATTTTTTTGGGCTCCAAAATCACTACAGATGGCGACTGCAGCCATGAAATTAAAAGACGCTTACTCCTTGGAAGGAAAGTTATGACCAACCTAGATAGCATATTCAAAAGCAGAGACATTACTTTGCCAACAAAGGTCCATCTAGTCAAGGCTATGCTTTTTCCAGTGGTCATGTATGGATGTGAGAGTTGGACTGTGAAGAAGGCTGAGCGCTGAAGAATTGATGGTTTTGAACTGTGGTGCTGGAGAAGACTCTTGAGAGTCCCTTGGACTGCAAGGAGATGCAACCAGTCCATTCTGAAGGAGATCAGCCCTGGGATTTCTTTGGAAGGAATGATGCTAAAGCTGAAACTGCAGTACTTTGGCCACCTCATGCGAAGAGTTGACTCACTGGAAAAGACTCTGATGCTGGGATGGATTGGGGGCAGGAGGAGAAGGGGACGACAGAGGATGAGATGGCTGGATGGCATCACTGACTCGATGGACGTGAGTCTGAATGAGCTCCGGGAGTTGGTGATGGACAGGGAGGCCTGGCGTACTGTGATTCATGGGGTCACAAAGAGTCAGACACGACTGAGAGACTGAACTGAACTGAACTGAATAGGTATATAACCCCTTACTCTAAACTCGCAAGAGGGCACTCTTTCTGTCCCCTTCTGATATCTATGTCAGAAGCTCTCTCTATCTCTTTTATACTTTAATAAAATTTTATCACACCAAAGCTCTGAGTGACCAGGCCTCGTCACTGGCCCTGGATCGAATTCCTCTCCTCCAGAGGCCAAGAATCCCGGTGTCATTCACGGATCATAGTGACAACTTTCCTTGCCTCTTCTAGCTTCTACTGGCCCCAGGCAGCCTTACTTCAACCTCTGCTTCTGCCTTTGTATGACTGTCTTCCCAATGCATGTGTCTGTGTCCAATATCTACCTTCTAATAAGGATACCAATTGTATGGACTAAGGCTCATCTCAGTGACTTGACTTTAACAATCAAATCTGCTGAGACCTTGTTTCCAAGCAAGGTCACATTTGTAGTGTTAGGGCTTCAGTATCCTTTGGAGGGAACACAATTCAAACCATAAGAGAGAAGAAAGGCTTAAAAAGTGAAGCTGAATATAAATGTTAATAGAGTACAAGAAACTAAAAGCTAAAATCTTCCTAAGGACACTCTCATGAGCTCACTGTCATTTCTGGACATTCATGTAAATATAATAATATCTTTATGTATCTTTTCCCTGATTTCTTTCACTTAGTATAATGCTGTCAAGGTTCACTCACATTGTAGCATGCAACCATACTCCATCCCTTTTTATGGTTAGACAATACTGCATTGTATGCATATATCCACTCATCTGTTGATGTGCATTTGGGTTGTTTGCACTTGTTTTGGACTCTTATGAATAATGCTGCTTAACCATTCATGTAGAACTTTTGGTATGAACATGTCTTGGCAGTCGTCTTGGATGGACACGTAGGAAGTGGAATTACTACATCATGTGGTAATCTATGTTTTAAGTTTTTGAGGAAAGATCCAAGTGTTTTCCACAGCAGCTGTGCCATACTGTATCCTCCCCAACAGGGTATAAAGATTAAATTTATCCACATACTTATCAGTATTTGTTATTTTTTCTTTTTAAAAGATTATAACCGTCCCACTGAGTATGAAGTGGTATCTTATTTGGTATAGATTTGAATTTCTCTAATGACTGATGATGTTTATATTATTTTCATATGTTTATTGGCCATTTGTGTATCTTATTTGAAGAAATTCCTATTCAAATCTTTTGCCCATTTAAAAATTAGGCAATTTGTCTTTTTATTGTGGAGTTGTTAGTGTTATGGTTTCCCTGGCTGCTCAGTCGGTAAAGAATCCGCCTGCAATGCAGGAAACCTGGGTTTGATTCATGGATTGGGAAGATCTCCTGGAGGCGGGCATGGCAGCCCACTCCAGTATTCTTGCCTGGCAAATCCCCGAGGACAGAGGAGCTCGGTGGGCTACAATCCATGGGGTTGCAAAGAGTCAGACATGACTGAGCAACTAAACACAGCACAGGAGTTTGTTATATATTCTGGATATTAGGTCTTTACTAGGTATATAGTTGGCAAATATTTTCTCTCATTCTGCAGGTTGTCTTTTCACTTTTTGGATAGTGCTCTTTGATGGGAAAGTGTTTTAAATTTTTATTAAGTATAAATTATCTGTTTTTCTTTGGTGCTTTTGGTGTCATATATTAGAGTGGGACACAACTTAGCGACAGCCCACTCCAGTACTCTTGCCTGGAGAATCCCATGGAGGGAGGAGCCTGGTAGGCTACAGTCCATGGGGTGGCAAAGAGTGGGACATGACTGAGCGACTTCACTTTCACTTTTACTTTGAGAGCTTCCTTGTTAGGATCTTGAAAGATAGCAATATCCACACACTATTCCAGTTTACAACAGAGTTTATTTTGTTTGGTTCATAAGGAACTCAGAAGTGCTGTCTGCTGGGCTTGCTCTGAATGAGTCCTGATGTGGTTTGGAGACTCCCAGGAAAACACTTTCACTTCATCCTCAGGCCAGGTCTGCCTGAGGAGGGGTCTGAAAAAGATTCTAAGGACAGTTCAGTGCAATTTCCATGATGAGATTTCTCCCTGGCCCAGCCTTTCTCCTCCTATCCCTTCTGAACACTTCAGCAGGAATAATCAGGGAGATCCAGGCCTGTAACCTAGATTTTCTAGCCTGTGCTATGACCTCGTGGTGACGAAGGTGTGCTGTGACCTTCAAGTGTCAAATAAGAGAGTGTAGCTTCTGAGACAGGATGTATATTTTTCTCTGCACAAGTGAATTTACAATAAATCACCCAGTTGCCCATTTCTTGAAAATATAGGGCTTTACAAGAAACAGAAAGAAGTCTGTGCTGTGATATACTGTGGTGTACATTGCAGTTGTTCCTTTACTACTTGTTAAAGTTTTACATATAGCATCCTCTTTACTAAGAAAGCACTGAAGGACATTCTCTTTATGGAAGGATTGAAACAAAGCAACAAAAGTTGTCAAATTGGAACCAAAAGGAAGAAATGAAAATAATAGCAGAAATCGTGCAAACCAAATGACAAACCCCAGAAAGAAGGCAAGTTATGGGATGCTGTCTGATGGCTATGGTAGCCTCCACATTCTTTCCTCAATTCCTGTTCTCCTAATCAACCTCTTCCACCATTAGGATCACAGAATGGCTAAGAATTCAGGGGATAGCTAAGCAAACATTGTGGATTTTGGAGGTGTGGGGCTAGAAACCTAGGTAGGCAGGTAAGGAAGGGAACTGTGGATTTCTTGAGAGAAATAGAAAACTGTGGGAGAAAAACCCATTTCCTTGCTTCTTGCTTTCTTGGCTATTGGAGCCAAGTGGCAAATAAAGCTTATATCTGTAACTGTCTGTAACCATCCATGGCTCTGATGACCCTTGGGACTCAGGAACACTGGGAGGAGTAAGCCTGGACTAACAGTGATCCCTCATCCCAGACTCCTGGAGCCAAGGGCCCCACGAACTGTCCCCTCCATATAGTCTCCCTTTTAGTACCAGTGCTCTCTGTTCCACTGCTGAAGGTTTATAAATATAACCACGTACATCTGTGAATCAGTGTGAGTAAGCACACCAGATCACGGTTCCTGCCAGTAGGAGTCTGGGGATTTGTTCTCATTGGGTGAGGCCTAAATATTAGAGTTGATACCATTCCATGGGCTTCCCTGATAGCTCAGTTAAGCTGTGGTACATATACACAATGGAGTATTACTCAGCCATTAAAAAGAATACATTGGAATCAGTTCTAATGAGATGGATGAAACTGGAACCTATTATTCAGAGTGAAGTAAGCCAGAAAGAAAAACACCAATACAGTATACTAACACATATATATGGAATTTAGAAAGATGGTAACAATAACCCTGTGTACCAGACAGCAAAAGAAACACCGATGTATAGATCAGTCTTATGGACTCTGTGGGAGAGGGAGAGGGTGGGGAAATTTGGGAGAATAGCATTGAAACATGTATAATATCATGGATGAAACGAGTCGCCAGTCCAGGTTCGTGCACGGTACTGGATGCTTGGGGCTGGTGCACTGGGACGACCCAGAGGGAGGGGAGGGGAGGGAGGAGGGAGGAGGGTTCAGGATGGGGAATGCGGGTATACCTGTGGCGGATTCATTTCGATATTTGGCAAAACTAATACAATATTGTAAAGTTTAAAAATAAAAAAAAAAAAAAAAAAAAAAGAATCTGCCTGCAATGCAAGAGACCCCGGTTCAATCCCTGGGTTGGGAAGATCCCCTGAAGAAGGGGAAAAGCTACCCACTCCTGTATTCCATGGCCTGGAGAATTCCATGGGCTGTATAGACCATGGGGTTACAGAGTCAGACATGACTGAGTGACTTTCACTTCACTTTACTATAACCCCAAACAGCAAGTAAAATTTTCAAAATTCTGGTGTCATAGCAGGCACATGGAGAAAAAGCTTTCAACTTGGCAAAACTGAAGTGAAGTAGCTTAGTTGTATCCGACTCTTTACGACCCCATGGACTGTAGCCTACCACGCTCCTCCATCCATGGGATTTTCCAGGCAAGAGTACTGGAGTGGGTTGCCATTTCCTTCTCCAGAGGAGCTTCCCAACTCAGGGATCGAACCCAGGTCTCCTACATTTTAGGCAGACGCTTTACTGTCTGAGCCACCAGGCAAAACTGAAGCACCCACCAAATTATGGGGCAACATTTCTGTCTTTTTAAAAACAAAACACTTTTTTCACTGGCCCCACCCAATCTGCTTCCTGGCTCTGAGGTCTCAGAGGTACAGCAGTTAGAGCAAACACAGGGGCTCAAACAGCTTCTCTGGAGGAAACCAGACAGCTCATCAAGTCCTTAAATGAGGTGAGCCTGGCTGAGAACAGATCCCAGGGAGACAGAACTGCAGGGACAGTAGGGTAGGGGAGTCTGGGGAGGGCGTGGATTCTGGCTTGAGAAGGGACCAGGTGCTGTGCAAACAAGTCAGGAGGATGCTGCCAGAGCAGGGGAGGTGGAGGTAGGGAGGGGAGTAAGGGTGTCTGTTAACACATTGTCCATGCGTCTCATTTTAACATGACAACCTTTTGCTGAATATTGCACCTTCCATCCAGTTGTTGTTGGGATAGACGTTGAGTACACTTGATAACCTAGACGTTTCTTTTAGTAGGAAATGTGTCCCCAAGGTCTTTATAGTTAGAAGGCAATTTAGAGACCACTCAGTCTAAATCTTTTTTTAAAAACTTAATTGTTACTTTATATTGCAGTACAGCTGTTGTTTAGACACTAAGTTGTGTCTAACTCTTTATGACCCCATGAACTATAGCCTGCCAGGCTTCTCTGTTCATGGGATTTCACAGACAAGAATACTGGAGTGGGTTGCTATTTTCTCCAGGAGATCTTTCTGACCCAGGGATCAAACCCGGGTCTCCAGCATCACAGGCAGATTCTTTACTGTTGAGCCACCAGGGAAGCTCATATTGCAGTATGTGTAAATCAACTAATTTTTTGGCAGGAAATGAGCATTTGAAGACTGCAGTCTGGCACTAAGGGTACTCATTTCTACTGGGCTTATCATTGTTTTGATGTCTTTCCAATGGACTTCAAAACTACACACACACACACACACACACACACACACACATACAATGAAGAATAGGATTCCTGAAAATTTTTTGCAGATGTTTTGGGGCAAGGGTTGGGGGAACTTAAAGTATATCCCACTGGACATGGACAGAGAAATGACTGCATTATCAAGTCTCTTGGAACAATTTTTTGTGTGGTTCATTCATCACACAAAATACAGTTAGGCTTGTTTGTTTCATTTGCTTTTGATTTTTACTAGGATTTTAAATATAATTTTTGCTGTATGATTATGTAAACTATTTATATGGTTTTAAGATCAAATCAATGAAATATAAGTATATCCAAACAAGTCTGATTCTCAGTTTCTGTCCCTGTCCTCTTCTTCCTCTTTTCCTCATACCCATATAGGTAACTTTTTTATTTGTTTAGCTTTCAGATTATTTGGCTATTGTTTTTACAGATGAATGAAAAATATATGTACTACATTTTATACAGGTAGATCACATTCCTCCTTGTTAGAGAAATGCTAGTAAACTGTACATTACTTTCTTCTTTGCCTTTTCTTCTTAATGCTATATCCTGGAGATATCTCCATACTAGGATATAAAGATATACCTCATTTTTTCTACAGTTGACCAGTGCTTCACTGTGTGAATATACTTTAGTTAATTCAACTGGGTCCCTACCCTAATGATGGGCATTTGATAGGTTTTTGGCATTCTGAGATTCAAATAGTGGCACAGTTAACAGATTTCTGTGGGCTTCCCAGGTGGCCCAATGGTAAAGAATCTGCCTGCCAATGCAGGAGATGCAGGAGACGTGGGTTCAATCCCTGGGTCATGAAGATCCCTTGGAAATGGCAACTCACTCCAGTATTCTTGCTGGAAAAATCCCAAGGAGAGAGGAGCCTGGGAGGCTACAGTCCATAGGGTCACAAAGAGTTGGACATGACTGAGCAAACACCCACACATGTGTGCACACACACACAGAGCTTTATGCATAATTTTCTTCTATATTCTTGTTGGGTAGCTTTGGAATAACTCCTAAAATGGAGATTGATAATAAAAGGGTAAATGCGTATGTAAATGCACATATACAAGACCTTGCTAACTTCTCCTCTAGTTGTTTTAGACTGTTCTTTTATTCCCAACAGCCATGCAGGAGAAGATCTGTTTCCCCTACATCTTTTATTTATTAAACAACATGTATTTATCTATTTGGCTGCATTGCATCTTAGTTGCAGCATGCGGGATCTTCCTTGCCGCATGTGGGATCTTTCACTGTGACACACCGACTCTCCAGTTGTGGAGGGATTAGTTGCTCCATGGCATGTAGTATCTTAGTTCCCTGACCAGGGATTGAACCCACATCCCCTGTATTGCAAGGTGGATCCTTAACCACTGGGCAACCAGGGAGTCCCTCCCCTATACCTTTTATCAACAGATTATGCCAACTAATTTCTGGGTTTTTTCAAACCTGTAGGTGAGAAATAGTATCCTAGTGCAATATTAAACAATTAATTTTAGTTTCTCTATGTTTTGATATGTTTTTCTCTATTATGAGTGAATGTTGGTATCTTTTTATATATTCAAGGGATATTTACATTTTTATTTGAACTGTTTATTCTTATCTCTTACTCCATTTTCTATCAAGTTGTTGGTCTTTTGTTTCTCTACTTTTAGGTATTGTTTGTTTGCTAAAATATTTTTACTGAAGAATAGTTGATTTACTATAATTATAGCCAAGCAATTCAGTTTTATACATACGTGTGTTTGTGTGCATGCTCAGTCACTTCAATCATATCCAACTCTCTGCAACCCCATGAACTGTAACCCTCCAGTATCCTCTGTCCATGGAATTCTCCAGGCAAGAATACTGGAGTTGGTCACCATACCTTCCTCAAGATGATCTTCCTAACCCAGGGATCGAACCTGCGTCTCCTATGTCCCCTGCATTGCAGGCAGATTCTTTACTGCTGAGTCACTGGTAAAGCCCATATATATGTATATATATATGTATATATATTTATAATGTGTATACATATAATATATATATAATGTATATATAATGTGTGTATGTATATATAATGTATATATATATATTCTGATTTTTTCCATTATAGGTTAATACAAGATATTGAATATAGTTCCTTTTTACTATACAGTAAATTCTTGTTACTTATGTATGTTATATATAGCTGTATGTATATGTAATGTATATGTAACATACCACTATATATAACAAAAGGTCAGCTTTCATTCCAATACCAAATAAGGGTAATGCCAAAGAATGTTCAAACTACTGCACAATTGTATTCATTTCACATGCTAGCAAGGTAATGCTCTAAATCCTCCAAGCTAGGCTTCATCAGTACATGAACCAAGAACTTCCAGATGTACAAGCTGAATTTAGAAAAGGGAGAGGAACCAGAGATTAAATTGCCAATATCCATTGGATCAAAGAAAAAGCAAGAGGATTCCAGAAAAACACCTATTTCTGCTTCATTGACTATTCTAAAGCTTTTGATGGTGTGGATCACAACAAACTGTGGAAAATTCTTCAAGAGATGGGAATACCAGACTAGCTTACCTACCTCCTTAGAAACCTGTACGCAGGTCAAGAAGCAACAGTTAGAACCGGACATGTAAACAGACCAGTTCAAAATTGAGAAAGGAGTATGTCAAGGCTATATATTGTCACCCTGCTTATTTAACTTATACGCAGAGTACATCAAGCAAAATGCTGGGCTGGGTGAAGCACAAACTGGAATCAAGATTGCTGGGAGAAATATCAATAACAGATATGCAGATGACACCACCCTTATGGCAGAAAGTGAAGAGGAACTATAGAGCCTCTTGATGAAGGTGAAAGAGGAGAGTGAAAAAGCTGGCTTAAAATTCAACATTCAAAAAATGAAGATAATGGCATCCAGTCCCATCCCTTCATGGGAAATAGATGGGGAAACAATAGAAACAGTGACAGACATTATTTTCTTGGGCTCCAAAATCACTGCAGATGGTGACTGCAGTTGTGAAATTAAAAGATGCTTGCTCCTTGGAAGAAAATCTATGAGCAACCTAGATAGCATATTAAAAAGCAGAAATATTACTTTGCTGACAAAGGTCTGTATAGTCAAAGCTATGGTTTTTCCAGTAATCATGTATGGATGTGAGAATTGGACCATAAAGAAGGGTGAGTGCCAAAGAATTGATGCTTTTGAACTGTGGTGTTGGAGAAAACTCTTGAGAGTCCCTTGGACTGCAAGGAAGTCAAACCAGTCAATCCTGAAGGAAATCAACCCTGAATATTCACTGGAAGGACTGATACTGAAGCTGAAGCTCCAATATTTTGGCCATCTGATAGAAGAGATGACTCATTGGAAAAGATCCTGGTGCTGGGAAAGATAGAAGGCAGGAGAAGAAGGGGACAACAGAGGTCAAGATAGTTGAATGACATCATGGACTTCAATGGACATTAGTTTGAGCAAGCTTTGGGAGATGGTGAAGGACAGGGAAGCCTGGTATGTTGCAGTCCTTGGGGCCAGAGAGAATCTGACAGGACTGAAGGACTGAACAGCTACTGTGTATCCATAAACCCCATACACCTAATTTATCCCTCTATTCTGATTTTCCCCTTTGGTAATCATAAGTTTGTTTTCTGTGTCAGTTAGTCTGTTTCTCTTTTGTAAGTAAGTTTATTTGATTTATTTTTGATTCCACATTCAAATGATATTATGTAATATTTGTTTTTCTCTAACTTCCCTCAATATGATAACACCTCAGTTCATACATGTAGTTTCAAATGGCATTATTTCTCTTTTATGGCTGAGTAATATCCCATTGTATATATGAACTGCATCTTCTTTATACATTCATCTGTCAATGGACATTTAGTTTGTTTCCATGTCTTGGCTATTATAACAGAACTGCTATGAACATAGAGGAGAAAGAAATGGCAACCCACTCCAGTATTCTTGCTTAGAGAATCCTGTGGACAGAGGAGCCTGATGGGCTGCTGTCCATAGGGTCACACAGAGTTGGACACGACTGAAGCGACTTAGCATGTATGTACGCATTGGAGAAGGAAATGGCAACCCACTCTAGTATTCTTGCCTGGAGTATGCCAGGGACAGAGGAGCCTGGTGAGATGCTGTCTATGGGGTCGCACAGAGTCGGACACGACTGAAGCAACTTAGCAGCAGCAGCAGCTATGAACATAGAGGTGCATGCATCTTTTAAAATTAGAATTTTGTCTGGATATATGCCAAGGAGTAGGATTGTTGGATCATATAGCCACTCTATTTTTAATTTTTTGAGGATCTTTCAGACTGTTCTCCATAGAGGCTGTACCAATTCGCGTTCCCACCAACAGTGTAGGAGGGTTCCCTTTTCTCCACACTCTGTCTAGCATTTATTGTAGATTTTTTGATCATGGCCACCACATCATCGCTCTGAGGTGATACATCATTATAGTTTTCATTTGCATTTCTCGAATAGTTAGTGATACTGAGCATCTTTTCATGTGCTTATTGGCCATCTGTACAGATATTCTTTGTATACAAGTGAAATGACCCTTCTTTTATATAAGCAGGAAAAAAATTTCCCCTAGTTTGTGTTTTAATTTGTATATGGTGGCATTATTCTTCCACATTATCTTTTTGATTTTTATATAACCAAATTTATGAGTCTCTTTCCTTGTGGCGGTTTAGTAGCTAAGTTGTCTGACTCTTTTGTGACCTCATGGACTGTAGCCCACCAGGCTCCTCTGTCCATTGGGTTTCCCAGGCAAGAATACCGAAGTGGGTTGCCATTTCCTTCTCAGGGGAATATTCCTGACCCAGGGATTGAATCCTAGGTCTCCTGCATTGCCGGCAGATTCTTCACCAACTGAATCACCAGGGAAGCCTGTCTCTTTCCTTACTGTATTTCAAATTTTAGAATATTTTCCTGACCTCTAGGTTACAAAGATTTATCCATGTTTCTTCTATCATTTACACAGAATTTTCAACATTGGAAATTCTAACCTATTTGGAGTTTGAAAGGCATCAGGAAATGGATGCAGTTTTATCTTTTTGTGTATGATTGTCTCCATGTGGCTTATTAGTCTATCTTTCTTCCTCTTGATGTGAGATTCTACCTTATTGACTATATGTAAATGAACTGAATATGAATAAATATAATGTGGTTAATTTGGTCTATTTCCAAATTTTCTGTTTTTGCTTTGCTGTTCTCTCTATTCAGGGACCAACATCATACTGCTTTAATTATAGAAACTGTGATGATAAGTTATAAGGGGCTCCCCCCCCACTCCCCATGCACACTTCATTCAGACAGACACCAGTTTAACAGGCTTATTCAGCCATTGGTCAGACATCCGAGTGGGGCCCTCCTCCCAAGCACGGGTGAGCAACTGTTAACCAGCAACCAGTTAACAGCCCCCTTTTGCCATTGGTGAGGTCACTGAAAGTCCCTCCCCTGCACCTATTGTATATAAAAGGACCCTGAATCCTGACTGAGATGAGAGGGTTCTTAGAGATGCTACACTGCCATCCCTTCAGCCTGCTGGTCTTCTGATTAAAGTCATCATTCCTTGCTCCAACAACTCGTATGCAGATTTATTGGCCTGTTGTGTGGTGAGCAGAACAGCTTGGACTTGGTAACAGACCTGACACTCCTTTGTGGGGATACTGGAACTACTTTGCTGTTTTTTTCCACAGCAATTAAACTGTTTAATTTTTCTGTTTCTTTTGCGAACAATGTGAATAATAGAATATTACAAATTTCAGGGAGGCAAAGGAAGTTAAAACAAGACTTGAGAATGGTTCCTACTTACCTAAATTGACTCTTTCCCCCTCTCCTTCCTTTTATTAAGGTGGACTCTGGGTACCCCAGAGCTTCTTGATGTAAACACGGCTGCCACCCCTAACAAGGCTCTGAGGATCGTGCTGGTAGGGAAGACTGGAAGTGGGAAAAGTGCGACTGCAAACACCATCCTCGGGAAAAAAATATTCGAGTCTAAGATTGCTGTCCAAGCTGTTACCAAAACTTGTCAGAAAGCATCCCGGAAATGGAAGGGGAGAGAGCTTCTGGTTGTTGACACCCCAGGGCTCTTTGACACCAAGGAGAGCCTGAACACCACCTGAAGGGAAATCAGCCGATGTGTCCTCGCCTCCTGTCCCGGCCCTCACACCATCGTCTTGGTCCTGAAGCTGGGCTGCCACACACAGGAAGAGCAGAAAACCGTGGCGTTGATCAAGAATCTGTTTGGGAATGAAGCCATGAAGTATATGATCATCTTATTCACTGGCAAAGAGGATCTGGAGGACCAGAGCCTAAGCAATTTTCTGGAGGGTTTGGATGGAAACCTACGAAGCCTCCTGCAAGAGTGTGGAGTCTGCTGCTGTGGTTTTGGTAATAGCAAAAACACAGAGCAGGCTGAGAAGGAAGCTCAGGTGCAGAAGCTGGTGGAGCTGATAGACAAGATGGTGCGGAACAACCAAGGGGCTTACTTTTCTGACCCCAGATACAAGGGCACATTGGAAAGCCTGAGAAAACTGGAGGAAGTCTTGAATAAAAGATATGCTGACCAATTAGAAATAGATCCCACTTCCTACGTGGGGGAAGTAGTAGGTCAATGGTTTAGACCAAAAGATGCTTGGCAGAAAAAGTTGTCATTGATTTTGGGAATCACTGTCTTCACCTGTGTTCTCTTTTGCAAATAACTCTATTGTTGCTGTGGCATATACCTCCAGTGCAGCCAGGGAGCCACCAGAGGAGCCACCTCCATGCTGGTGAAAGCCCAGGGAGAGGGGAGCCTCTGAGATCATGAGAGTTGGTCACAGGTTGGACCCATGACCAGCAAACTGGACCCATGCAATTGAGGGCTCCCCAGCCACTCCCCTGTCCTAGAAATGTGCCTTCTGCTTGCCTTCCCCACTCCCAGTTGTTATTTTTGTTCAGTCCCTCAGTCATGTCTGACTCTTTGCAACCCATAGACTGCAGCATAGAGAAATCTGTCCTTCACCTGTCTTGTCCTTCACCTGTCTTGTCCTTCACCATCTCCAGGAGCTTGCTCAAACTCATGTCCATTGAGTCAGTGATGCCATTCAACCATCTCATCCTCTGTCATCCCCTTCTCCTCCTGACTTAAATTTTTCCCAGCATCAGGGTCTTTTCTAATGAGTCGACTCTTTGCATCAGGTGACTAAAGTTTTGGAGCTTCATCATCAGTCCTTCCAATGAATATTCAGGGTTGATTTTCTTTAGGATTGACTGGTTTGATCTCTGTGTAGTAAAAAGGACTCTCAAGAGTCTTTTCCAACACCACAGTTCAAAACGTCAATTCATCCTTCTTTATGGTTCAATTCTCACATCCGTACTGACTATGGGAAAAAAACATACCTTTCACTATTCGAACCATTGTTGGCAAAGTAATGTTTCTGCTTTTTAATATGTTGTCTAGGTTTATCATAGCTTTTCTTCCAAGGAGCAAGTGTCTTCTAATTTCATGGCTGCAGTCACTATCTGCAGTGATTTTGGAGCCCCCCAAAATAAAGTCTGACACTGTTTCCACTGTTTCCCCATCTATTCCCCATGAAGTGATGGGACCAAATGCCATAATCTTAGTTTTCTGAATGTTGAGCTTTAAGCCAACTTTTTCACTCTCCTCTTTCACTTTCATCAAGAGGCTTTTTAGTTCCTCTTCACTTTCTTCCATAAGGGTCGTGTCATCTGCATATCTGAGGTTACTGATATTTCTCCCGGCAATCTTGATTCCAGCTTGTGCTTCATCCAGCCTGGTATTTCTCATGATGTACTCTGCATATAAGTTAAACAAGTAGGGTGACAATATATAGCCTTAATGTATGCCTTTCCCAATTTGGATGATCCAGTCTGTTGTTCCATGTCCAGTTCTAACTGTTGCTTTTTGACCTGCATACAAATTTCTCAGGAGGCAGATAAGATGGTCTGGTATTCCCATCTCTTTAAGAATTTTCCACAGTTTGTTGTGATCCACACAGTGTCACAACAGTCTTTGGTATTAGCTTTCTTGAATATTTTGACTGTTGAATTTCATCAACTCAGAAAAAAAATTCAACCATTATCACTTTAAAGTCTACCTGGGTCTTCCCTTGTGGTCCAGTGATTAAGACTTTGCTTTCCAATGAAGAGGGTGTGGGTTCAATCTCTAGTCTGGGAGCTATGATCCCACATGCCTCAGGCCAAAGAACAAAAAACAGAAGCAATATGTAACAAATTCAGTTAAGACTTTAAAAACCATCCACATAAAAATAATCTTAAAAAAATAAAATAAAATCTCCCTCTATCCTATTCTCTCTCTCCTTTGTTCTGTAAGCATCTTTTGTCTCTTTAAATTGCCTTCTGGTCATTTCTCTTTCAAAACTATCATCCCCTTCACTAACTAAAAACCACTGACTTTGTATCACCCTTCATTGAGGGAGTGGCCTTTTGGAGTTAGTGTTAAAAGTTCCTCTATTAGACACCACCTTGAATCCCCCATTGCCTTTGACTCTGATTTTCATGTCATTATGGCTTACATCTGCTGCTGTATTCTACTTGCCACCTTCACTTAGTTCTGTTCCGAGAAAGCTTGTTATTTGCCTCTCTCCTATGCTTTTAAGAAAATGTGTGAAATATGTTTTCAGCATTTTTAGTTAATTTTAGTGGATGGATTAATAATGTAGATATCTGAAAAAGAAATCTATTTTCTTTTGGTCAGTTTTTTTTTTCTCCTGTTTTTGTTTGTTAAGTTAATGGCTCCTCTAGGGTTATTATTATTATTTTTTCTGTTTATCTTTGTCTCTTTCATCTCTCCATCGTATTGCAGTTTGTCTTCAAATGGCAGTTCTCCTTGATTGCCTTTTCATATTTTGGAGTAAATCATTACAAAAACTGGAAGTTCCACCTGTGAGTGAATGTTCTGAGTACAGGCTTCACCTGAGGTGACTGAAGGACAGGCTATTATGGAGAGGGAACCCAAAATGCCACAATGCAGAGGATTTTCTCTGGAGATGTTCTAATCTTTAGGGCAGAATCCTCCAGTTATGCACTCAGGAAAAGAGACCTTGAAGTGTGAGCTTCTGAACAGGAGAATGTGAGGAGACAGTTGGGCTAGCTGTCTTATGGCCATATCCTGAACGAATCCTCAGCCCCATCCAGTCGCAGCTGAAATATCTGAAGCCCACCTCCCCATGGAGCTTCTGTCTCCTCTGCAGATGTCTCAGAGATAGCCTCTCTTGGGGCCATGTTGACTGTGGAGGTTCTGCCCCAGTGCTTCTTCCAGAAATTGTTGAATCCTCTTGTATCTGATATTTATGCTTCTAAGTTCTCTATGCAAAGAAATAGAGGAAAACAATAGAGTGAGAAAGACTAGTGATCTCTTCAAGAAAATTAGAGATACCAAGGGAACATTTCATGCAAAGATGGGCACGATAAAGGACAGAAATGGTATGGACCTAACAGAAGCAGAAGATATTAAGAAGAGGTGGCAAGAATACACAGAAGAACTACACAAAAGAGATCTTCATGAACTAGATAATCACGATGGTGTGATCACTCACCTAGAGCCAGACATCCTGGGGTGCAAAGTCAAGTGGGCCTTAGAAAGCATTCCTATGAACAAAGCTAGTGAAGGTGATGGAATTCCAACTGAGCTATTTCAAATTCTAAAAGATGATGCTGTGAAACTGCTGCACTCAATATGCCAGTAAATTTGGAAAACTCAGCAGTGGCGACAGGACTGGAAAAAGTCAGTTTTCCTTCCAATCCCAAAGAAAGGCAATGCCAAAGAATGTTCAAACTACTGCACAATTGCATTCATTTCACACACTAGCAGAGTAATACTCAAAATTCTCCAATCTAGACTTCAGCAGTACATGAACTGAGAAATTTCAGAAGTAAAATCTGGATATAGAAAAGGCAGAGGGGCCAAAGATCAAATCACCAACATTCGTTGGATCATAGAAGAAGCAAGGGAATTCCAGAAGAGCATCTACTTCTGCTTCATTGACTACACTAAAGCCTTTGACTGTGTGGATCACAACAAACTGGAAAATTCTTAAGAGATGGGAATACCAGACTATCTTACCTGCCTTCTGAGAAACGTGTATGCAGGTCAAGAAGCCACAGTTAAAACCAGATGTGGAACAATGGGCTGGTTCCAAATTGGGAAAGAACTACATCATGGCTGTGTACTGTCACTTTGCTTATTTAACTTACATGCAGAGAACATCATGTGAAATGCTGGGCTGCATGAAACACAAGCTGGAATCAAGATTGCCAGGAGAAATAACAATAACTTCAGATATGCAGATGACACCACCCTTATGGCAGAAAATGAAGAAGAACTAAAGAATCTCTTGATGAAAGTGAAAGAGGAGAGTGAAAAAGCTGGCTTATAACTCAACATTCAAAAAATGAACATCTTGGCATCCAGTCCCATCACTTCATGGCCAACAGGTGGGGAAACAATGAGAAGTGAGAGACTTTATTTTCTTAGGCTCCAAAATCACTGCAGATGGTGACTGCAGCCATGAAATTAAAAGACACTTGCTCCCTGGAAGAAAAGCTTTGACGAATCTAGACAGCATACAAAAAGTAGAGACATTACTTTCCCAACAAAGGTCCATCTAGTCAAAGCTATGATTTTCCCACTAGTCATATATGGATGTGAGAGTTGGACCATAAAGAAGGCTGAGCACTGAAGAGTTAATGCTTTTGAACTGTGGTTTTGGAGAAGACTCTTGAGAGTCCCTTGGACTGCAGGTGATCCAACCAGTTAATCCTAAAGAAAGTCAGTCCTGAAGATTCATTGCAATGACTGATGCTGAAGCTGAAACTCCAATACTTTGGCCACCTGATGCGAATAACTGACTCTTTGGAAAAGACCCCGATGCTGGGAAAGATTGAAAGCAGAAGGACAAGAGGACAACAGAAGATGAGATGGTTCAATGGCATCCCTGACTTGATGGACATGAATTTGAGCAAGCTCCGGGAGTTGGTGATGGACAGGTAGGCCTGGCCTGCTGCAGTCCATGGGGTCGTGAAGAGTCAGATAGGACTCAACGACTGAAAAACAAGTTTTCTCTATGACATCCTGATTTTAGGAAGGTTTTCGAAAAGAGAATATCTGTGGTCTATAATTGATCTCAGTTCATTTTCTAGAATGGCTGGCATATGACCAGTTTGTCATCTCAATGCTGAAATCCCTGTCTCCTGTTACAAAGAGATAAAACATAATAAGAGAAAATGAGCAAACTACTTTTACATGTTTATACAGATTGTTTTGGTCACCATTTACAACTTGGAAATAGAGAAATTCTAATGCAAATTTCATGCTGCTTCAAAATAGGCAATAATAAAAAATAATTGACTTGTTTTCTATAAGCAGTTTACACTTTGAAAACTTCATTGTCAGGATTCTAAAAGGCATTGGAAGGCAGAGCAACCTGTGTGCACTGATTGCACTGATTCTTCCACTCAGCTCACAGCAGAGCTGTGACTGTCCTCAATCAGGCCTCCTCAACATGTCTAAATCCATTGTGAGCATCACCCATGTAGTGGGGAAGTGGACCTTGCATCTTGACGTTTCTATCCTGTGAAGCGACCACAGCTATGAGTGACAGGTAAGGTCAAAGATGAAGGAGATGAAATGGTTTCAGCAATATCCTGGAGAATTTTAGCAGCCATTCTTATTATTGTGAGAAGATTCTGAGAAAGGGGCAAACCACAGACTTCGTGGGGACTGTGCTGTTATGTATGTGAAAATCATCCTCTTTACCGCAGAAGCATGGCGGCTCCGATGGAACGCACAGAAGTGTAGCCGAGAGGGGCAATCCCACGTCCAAGGAGCAGCGGCTGCTCGGGCGCAGGAGGGCTGAGAGGAGCTACTCCACGTTCAAGGTCAGGAGGGGCGCTGTGAGGAGATACCCCTCGTGCAAGGTAAGGAGCAGTGGCTGCACTTTGCTGGAGCAGCCATGAAGAGATAACCCATGTCCAAGGTAAAAGAAATCCAAGTAAGATGGTAGGTGTTGCAACAGGGCATCAGAGGGCAGAAAACTGAAACCATAATCACATAGAACTAGCCACACTGAAACCATAATCACAGAAAACTAGCCAATCTGATCACATGGACCACAGCCTTGTCTAACTCAATGAAACTAAGCCATGCCATGTGGGGCCACCCAAGAGGGGCAGGTCATGGTGGAGAAGTCTGACAGAATGTGGTCCACTGGAGAAGCGAATGGCAAACCACTTCAGTATTTTTGCCTTGAGAACCCCATGAACAGTGTGAAAAGGCAAAAAGATAGGACACTGAAAATGAATTCCCCAGGTCAGTATGTGCCCAATATGCTACTGGAGTTCAGTGGAGAAATAACTCCAGTAAGAATGAAGGGATGGGGCCAAAGCAAAAACAATACCCAGTTGTGGATGTGACTGGTGACAGAAGCAAGGTCTGATGCTGTAAAGAGCAATATTGCATAGGAACCTGGAATGTTAGGTCCATGAATCAAGGCAAATTGGAAGTGGTCAAACAAGAGATGGCAAGAGTGAACATTGACATTTTAGGAATCAGCGGACTAAGATGGACTGGAATGGGAGAATTTAACTCAGATGACCATTATATCTACTACTGTGGGCAGGAATCCCTCAGAAGAAATGGAGTAGCCATCATAGTCAACAAAAAAGTCTGAAATGCAGTACTTGGATGCAATCTCAAAAATAACAGAATGATCTCTGTTTGATTCCAAGGCAAACCATTCAATATCATGGTAATCCAAGCCTATGCCCCAACCAGTAATGCTGAAGAAGCTGAAGTTGAACGGTTCTATGAAGACCTACAAGACCTTTTAGAACTAACACCCAAAAAAGATGTCCTTTTCATTATAGGGGACTGGAATGCAAAAGTAGGAAGTCAAGAAACACCTGGAGTAACAGGCAAATTTGGCCTTGGAATACGGAATGAAGGAGGGCAAAGGCTAATAGAGTTCTGCTAAGAGAACACACTGGTGATAGCAAACACCCTCTTCCAACAACACAAGAGAAGATTCTACACATGGACGTCACCAGATGGTCACACCGAAATCAGATTGATTATATTTTTTGCAGCCAAAGATGGAGAAGCTATATATAGTCATCAAAAGCAAGACCGGGAGCTGACTGTGACTCAGATCATGAACTCCTTATTGCCAAATTCAGACTGAAATTGAAGAAAGTGGAGAAAACCACTAGACCCTTCAGGTATGACCTAAATCAAATCCCTTATGAGGATACAGTGGAAGTGAGAAATAGATTTAAAGGACTAGATCTGATAGAGTGCCTGATGAACTATGGACTGAGGTTCGTGACATTGTACAGGAGACAGGGATTAAGATCATCTCCATGAAAATGAAATGCAAAAAAGCAAAATGCCTGTTTGAGTAGGCCTTATAAATAGCTGTGAAAAGAAGAGAAGTGAAAAGCAAAGAAGAAAAGGAAAGATATTCCCATCTGATTGCAGAGTTCCAAAAATAGCAAGGAGAGATAAGAAAGCCTTCCTCAGCAATCAATGCAAAGAAATAGAGGAAAACAACAGAATGGGAAAGACTAGAGATCTCTTCAAGAAAATTAGAGATATCAAGGGAATATTTCATGCAAAGATGGGCTTGATAAAGGACAGAAATGGTATGGACCTAACAGAAGCAGAAGATATTAAGAAGAGGTGGCAAGAATAAACAGAAGAACTGTACAAAAGAGATCTTCATGACCCAGATAATCACGATGGTGTGATCATTCACCTAGAGTCAGACATCCTGGAATATGAAGTCAAGTGGGCCTTAGAAAGCATCACTACAAACAAAGCTAGTGGAGGTGACTGAATTCCAGTTGAGCTATTTCAAATCCTGAAAGATGATGCTGTGAAAGTGCTGCACTCAATGTACCAGCCAATTTGGAAAACTCAGCAGTCGCCACAGGACTGGAAAAAGTCAATTTTCATTCCAATCCCTAAGAAAGGTAATGCCAAAGAATGCTCAACCTACTGCACAGTTGCACTCATCCCACGCGCTAGTAAAGTAATGCTCAAAATTCTCCAAGGCTTCAGCAGTACACGAACCGTGAACTTCTGGATGTTCAAGCCTGTTTTAGAAAAGGCAGAGGAACCAGAGATCAAACTGCCAACATCTGCTGGATCATCGAAAAAGCAAGAGAGCTCCAGAAAAATGTGTATTTCTGCTTTATTGACTATGCCAAAGCCTTTGACTGTGTGGATCACAATAAACTGTGGAAAATTCTGAAAGAGATGGGAATACCACACCATCTGACCTGTCTCTTGAGCAACCTGTATGCAGGTCAGGAAGCAACAGTTAGAACTGGACATGGAACAACAGACTGGTTCCAAATAGGAAAAGGAGTTCGTCAAGGCTGTATATTGTCACTGTGCTTATTTAACTTATATGCAGAGTACATCATGAGAAATGCTAGTGTGGAAGAATCACAAGCTAGAATCAAGATTGCTGGGATAAATATCAATAACCTGAGATATGCAGATGACACCATTATTATGGCAGAGAGTGAAGAGGATCTAAAAAGCCTCTTGATGAAAGTGAAAGAGGAGAGTGAAAAAGTTGGCTTAAAGCTCAACATTCAGAAAACTAAGATCATGGCATCTGGTCCCATCACTTCATGGGAAATAGATGGGGAAACAGTGGAAGCAGTGTCAGACTTTATATTTTTGGGCTTGAAAATCACTACAGATGGTGATTGCAGCCATGAAATTAAAAGACGCTTACTCCTTGGAAGGAAAGTTATGACTAACCTAGATAGCATATTAAAAAGCAGAGATATTACTTCGTCAACAAAGGTCCATCTAGTCAAGGCTATGGTTTTTCCAGTGGTCATGTATGGATGTGAGAGTTGGACATAGAAGAAACCTGAGCACTGAAGAATTGATGCTTTTGAACTGTGGTGTTGGAGAAGACTCTTGGGAGTCCCTTGGACTGCGAGGAGATCCAATCAGTCCATCTTAAAGGAGATCAGTCCTGGGTGTTTATTGCAAGGACTGATGTTTGAAGCTGAAACTCCAATAGTTTGGCCACCTCATGTGAAGAGTTGACTCATTGGAAAAGACCCGAATACTGGGAAGGATTGGGGGCAGTAGGAGAAGGGGACGACAGAGGATGAGATGGCTGGATGGCATCACCAACTCGATGCACATGAGTTTGGGTAGACTCTGGGAGTTGGTGATGGACAGGGAGGCCTGGCGTGCTGTGATTCATGGGGTCGCAGAGTTGGACGTGCGCCTGAAGCGACTTAGCAGCAGCAGCAGGTTGGTTATAACGCTTCTTTCAAGGAGCAAGCGTCTTTTGATTTCATGACTGTAGTCACCTCTGTAGTGTTTTTGGAGCTCCCCCAAATAAAGTCTGTCACTATTTCCACCGTTTCCCCATATATTTGCCATGAAGTTTTGGAACCATATGCCATGATCTTAGTTTTCTGAATGTTGAAAATGTTGTTTCTCCTCTTTCGGTTTCGTCAAGAGGCTCTTTAATTCTTCTTTGCTTTCTGCCATAAAGGCGGTGTCATCTGCATATCCGAGGTTATTGATATTGAGAAGATAATATGTGGGTTGAAACATTGTTGTCAAATTAAGAAGCACAAACAGGAAATGCTTTAAAAGAGCAGAAACTATTGAAAGTAAAACTGCAAAGCCTTTGAGGCTTTGAGCTTCAAGAGGTGGAAAAATAGATCCCAATTGTGTATGGGTAGAAACCCAAATTTACATTGTAAAAGGGCCTGGACACAAGGTAGTGTGATAACTTGAGCCAGTTTTACAATCAGTCTCCCACAATTGACTATCCTGCTCACATCCAATTGTGCCTAAATTGTGTATTTTTCTTTATTGAATTTTAATTTGCGTAAAGTAAAATTAATGCATTTTTTTCAGTATATTCAATAATCAATTAAAAATATTTTTAAGTCTTGGTATTTGTCATTAGTTTGTACATGTGTTTACATGTTGAAATGAACATTCGTTTTACTTTATTTGTCATTGTATTAATGTCATTTGTTTCATCTATTGATTTGTGAATGTGGCACCATCCTTGAATCCTTGGATAAGTCTCAGTTGATCATGGTGCATGATGGTCTTAATGTATGTTAAATTTGGTTTGCTATTACTTTTTTGAATCTATATTTGTCAAGGGTATTTTTTTGTAATGGCCTTGTATTTAAAAAAAATAGTATTGGTCTATTTGGCCTCAAAATATGTTTGGAAGTGTTCCTTTCTCTCCAATTTTTTGGAAGAATTTGAGAAAGATTGGTATTAATTTTCAAAATGTTTGGTTAAATTCACCAGTGAAGCTTATGGTATAGGCTTTTCCTTGTTGGGAGGTTTTCATTACTGTTTCAATCTCTGTACTCATTATTAGTCTGTTTAAAATTTCTGTTTCTTTATGATTAAGTCTTGGTAGGTTGTGTATTTTTAAGAATTTATCTATTTCTTCTAGTTTATCCATTTTTCTTAAAAAAAAAAAACTCCATCTCTTAGTTTTGTTGATCCTTTCTATTGAAAAAATATACCTAGATGGCTGCAATTTTTCAGCTTTATTGAATTTTAAAAAAGATTTATTTTTTCATTCAGCACAGTGTGGCTTGTGGAATCTTAGTTCCCGGACCAGGGATCAAACCCTGTGCCTGCATGCAGTGGAAATGAGGAACCCTAACCATTGTACTGCCAGGTAATTCCTTCCATTGTGATTTTTTAAAAAAAGATTATTTTTGACGTGGACCATGTTTAAAGTCTTTAACTTATTACAATATTGTTTCTTCTTTATGTTTTGTTTTTTTGGTCACCAGGCATGTGGAATATCAGTTCCCTGGCCAGAGATTGAATGTGTGTCCCTGCATTGGCAGGCAGATCCTTAACCACTGGACCCTCCATTGTGGTGTTTAAATGCATTCTTTTCTTCAGTGGTTAAAGGAGATGAAACATATATGTCTAATAGACCATAAAATGGGCTGTTTTAGTTAAAGTTCAAGTTAAATCATGTATAAACCAGTGTGAATTTCCCATGCCCCTCTTCCATCATGATGATCTGTGATGATTGGTCTTTGAAGCTACTGTTGTAATTGTCTTGGTGTGCCATACACTGCACCCATATAGGACAGTGAACTTGACTGGGAAATGCGTGTGTTCTGATTGCTCCTCTAAGCAGCCCTTCACCTGTCTCTCTTTCTCTCTTTGGGTCTCACTCTGCCTAAGAAACAATACTATTGAAATTAGGCAATTAATAACCCAAATGCTGGCCTCTAACTATTCAAGCAAAAGTAAGGGTTCACACATCACTTAGTTTGAATCAAAAGTTAAAAATGGTGAAACTTAGTGAGAAAGGCATGTCAAAATCCAAGACAGGCTGAAAGCTAGGTTTCTTTTGCCAAACATTTAGCTGAATTATGAAAGCAAAGGAAAAGTTCTTGAGGGAAATCCCAAAGAAAGTTTATGCCAAAGAGTGCTCAAACTACCGCACAATTGCACTTATCTCACACGCTAGTAAGGTAATGCTCAAAATTCTCCAAGCCAGGCTTCAGCAATATGTGAACCGTGAACTTCCAGATGTTCAAGCTGGTTTTTGAAAAGGCAGAAGAACCAGAGATCAAATTGCCAACATCCACTGGATCATGGGAAAAGCAAGAGAGTTCCATAAAAACATCTATTTGTGCTTTATTGACTATGCCAAAGCCTTTGACTGTGTGGATCACAATAAATTGTGGAAAATTCTGAAAGAGATGAGAATACCAGACCACCTGACTTGCCTCTTGAGAAGCCTCTGTGCAGGTCAGGAAGCAACAGTTAGAACTGGACATGGACCAACAGATTGGTTCCAAATAGGAAAAATAGTACATCAAGGCTTTATATTGTCACCCTGCTTATTTAACTTATATGCAGAGTACATCATGAGAAACGCTGAGCTGGAAGAAGCACAAGCTGGAATCAAGATTGCTGGGAGAAATATCAATAACCTCAGATATGCAGATGACACCATCCTTATGGCAGAAAGTGAAGAGGAACTAAAAAGCCTCTTGATGAAAGTGAAAGAGGAGAGTGATAAAGTTGGCTTAAAGCTCAACATTCAGGAAACTAAGATCATGGCATCCAGTCCCATCACTTTATGGCAAATAGATGGAGAAACAGTGGAAGCAGTGTCAGACTTTATATTTTTGGGCTCGAAAATCACTACAGATGGTGATTGCAGCCATGAAATTAAAAGACGCTTACTCCTTGGAAGGAAATTTATGACCAACCTAGATCGCATATTAAAAAGCAGAGACATTACTTTGTCAATAAATGTCCCTCTAGTCAAGGCTGTGGTTTTTCCAGTGGTCATGTATGGATGTGAGAGTTGGACTGTGAAGAAAGCTGAGCGCTGAAGAATTCTTTTGAACTGTGGTGTTGGAGAAGACTCTTGAGAGTCCCTTGGACTGCAAGGAGATCCAACCAGTCCATCCTAAAGGAGACCAGTCCTGGGTGTTCATTGGAAGGACTGATGCTGAGCTGAAACTTCAATACGTTGGCCACCTCATGTGAAGAGTTGGCTCATTGGAAAAGACCCTCATGCTGGGAGGGATTGGGGGCAGGAGGAGAAGGGGACGACAGAGGATGAGATGGCTGGATGGCATCACCAACTCGATGCATATGAGTTTGGGTAGACTCTGGGAGTTGGTGATGGACAGGGAGGCCTGGCGTGCTGTGATTCATGGGGTCGCACAGAGTCGGATGCGCCTGAAGCAACTTAGCAGCAGCAGCAGCAGCAGGTTGGTCATAACTTTTCTTCCAAGGAGCATAACCATAACCTCCCTCAGACAGAGGATGAGATGGCTGGATGGCATCACCGACTTTATGGACATGAATTTTGGTGAACTCCGGGAGTTGGTGATGGAGAGGGAGGCCTGGGATGCTGCAATTCATGGGGTTGCAAAGAGTTGGACATGACTGAGCGACTGAACTGAACTGAACTGAACTGAAAGGTACTACTCCAGTGAACTTAGAATGTTAAGAAAATGAGATAGCTATTCTGATATGGGAGAGTTTTAGTAGCCACAGCACTCTTTTATGCTAAAGCCTAATCCAGAGAAAGGTCCAAACTCTATTGAATTCTCTAAAGACTAGGAGAGGTGAAGAAGCTGCAAAAGAAAAGTTTGAAACTAGCAGAAGTTGGTTAATGGAGTTTGAGGAAAGAAGCCATCTCCATAACATAAATGTGCAAGGTGAAGCAGCCAAAGCTGATGTAGAAATGCATGTAAGTTATTCAGAAGATCTAGCTAAGATAATGAATGAAGGTGTCTACACTGAACAACAGATTTCCAGTGTAGGTGAAACAGATTTATCTTGGGAAAAATTGCTGTCTAGGACTTTCATAGCTACAGAGGAGAAGTCAATCATGTATGCATGCTTAGTTGCTAAGTCATGTCTGACTCTTTGCAATCCCATGGACTGTAGTCCACTAGGCTCCTGTATCCATGGGATTCTCCAGGCAAGAATACTGAAGTGGGTTGCCATTTCTTCCTCCAGAGGATCTTCCTGACCCAGGGATCGAACCTGTGTCTCCTGCAGTTCCTGCCTTGGCAGGAGGATTCTTGACCACTAGCACCACCTGGGAAGTCCAGAGAAGTCAATGCCTGACCTCAAATCTTCAAAGAACAGGCTGACTCTTGTTAGAGGTTAACATAGCTGGTGACTTTAAGTTGAAGCCAATGCTCATTGGCCATTTTGAAAACCCTGGGGTCCTTAAGAATTATGCTAAATCTCCTCTGCCTGTGCCTTACACCTGGAACAACAAACCTTGGATGACAGCCCATCTGTTTGCAACATGGTTTACTGAAGATGTTAAGCCCACTGTTGAGACCTACCGCTCAGGGAAAAAGATTCCTTTTAAAACATTACTGCTAATTGACGATGGAAGAAGCACAAGCTGGAATCAAGATTGCTGGGAGAAATATCATTAACCTCAGATATGCAGATGACACCACCCTTATGGCAGAGAGTGAAGAGGAACTAAAAAGCCTCTTGATGAAGGTTAAAGAGGAGAGTTAAAAAGTTGGCTTAAAACTCAACATTCAGAAAATGAAGATCATGGCATCTGGTTCCATCATTTCATGGCAAATAGATGGGGAAACAGTGGAAACAGTGTCAGACTTTATTTTTTTGGGCTCCAAAATCACTGCAGATGGTGACTGCAGCCATGAAATTAAAAGATACTTGCTCCTTGGAAGAAAAGCTATGATAAACCTAGACAACATATTAAAAAGCAGAGACATTACTTTGCCAACAAAGGTCCGTCTAGTCAAGGCTATGCTTTTTCCAGTGGTCATGTATGGATGTGAGAGTTGGACTGTGAAGAAAGCCAAGTGCTGACGAATTGATGCTTTTGAACTGTGGTGTTGGAGAAGACTCTTGAGAGTCCCTTGGACTGCAAGGAGATCCAACCAGTCCATTCTGAAGGAGATCAGCCCTGGGATTTCTTTGGAAGGAATGATGCTAAAGCTGAAACTCCAGTACTTTGGCCACCTCATGTGAAGGGTTGACTCATTGGAAAAGACTCTGATGCTGGGATGGATTGGGGGCAGGAGGAGAAGGGGACGACAGAGGATGAGATGGCTGGATGGCATCACTGACTCGATGGACATGAGTCTGAGTGAACTTCGGGAGTTGGTGATGGACAGGGAGGCCTGGTGTGCTGCGATTCATGGGGTCGCAAAGAGTTAGACAGGACTGAGTGACTGAACTGAACTGAATTGGTCACACAAGAGCTTTGATGGAAATGTACTGTGAGATTAATGTTGTTTTCATGCCTGTGAACAGATCCATTCTATAGCCCTTGTATCAAGGAGTAATTTTGACTTTTGAATCTTATTATTTAGGGAATACACTTCATAAGGCTATAGCTACCATATATAGTGATTCCTTTGATGCATCTGGGAAAAGTTAGTAGTAAACCATCTGGAAAGGCCTCATCATTCCAGATGCCATTAAGAATATTCATGATTCATGGGAAGAAGTCAAAGTATCAACATTGTTGTTTGAAAGAAGTTTGAGTTTGAAAGAAGCTGATTCTAGTCCTCATAGGTGATTTTAAGGGACTCAACACATGAAATTAAAAGATACTTGCTCCTTGGAAGAAAAGCTATGACAAACCTAGACAGCATATTAAAAAGCAAAGACATAACTTTGCCACAAAAGTCCATATAGTCAAAGCTATGGTTTTTCCAGTAGTCATGTAAAAGAAAGCTTAGCACTGAAGCATTGATGCTTTGGAACTGTGGTGCTGGAGAAAACTCTTGAAAGTCCCTTTGACAGCAAGGAGATCAAACCAGTCAATCCTAAAGGAAATCAATCCTGAATATTCTTTGGAAGAACTGATGGCTTCCCTGGTAGCTCAGGTGGTAAAGAATCCACCTGCAATGCAGGAGACCCTGGGTTGGGAAGTTCCCCTGGAGAAGGGATAGGCTACCCAACCCAATTATTCTTGGGCTTCCCTGGTGGCTCAGATAGTAAAGAATCTGCCTGCAATGCAGGAGACCTAGGTTTGTTCCCTGGGTTGGGAAGATCCCCTGGAGGAGGGCATGGAACCCACTCCAGTGTTCTTGTCTTGAGAATCTCCAGACAGAGGAGCCTGGTGGACTATAGGTCATGGGGTCCCAAAGAGTCGGATACGACTGAGTGACTAATCACAGCACATGCTGTAGCTGAAGCTACAGTACTTTGGCCGCCTGATGCAAAGAGTTGACTCATTGGAAAAGACCCTGATGCTGGGAAAGATTGAAGGCAGGAGAAAAAGGGAGAGACAGAGGATGAGATGGTGGATGACATCACTGACTCAATGGAAATGAGTTTGAGCAAACTCTGCGAGATAGTGAAGGACAGGGAAGCCCAGAGTGCTGCAGTCCATGTGGTCACAAAGAGTCAGACACAACTTAGTGACTGAACAATAACAACAATTGATAAAGCAGCAGCAGAGTTTGAGAAAATTGATTCTAATTCTGAAAGAAGCTCTACCATGGGTAAAATGCTGAGAAATAGCAATGCATGTTACAGAGAAATCATTTATTAAAGGAAGAGTTAATTGATGTGACAAACTCCATTGCTGTCTTATCTTAAAGGAATTGCCCCAGCCACACCAGCCTTAAGCAGCCATCACCTTCACCTTGATTAGTCAGCAGTCCTCAACATTGAGGTAAGCCAAAAGATTATTACTCACCAAAGGCTTAGATGATGGTTGTCAGTGATTTTAAATTCAGATATGTACATTGTTTTTTAAACAAAACGCTATTGCACACTTAATAGACTAGTGTAGTTGAACATAGCTTTTATGTGCACTGGGAAGCTAAAAACTTGGTGTGATATTAACTTGATTGCAGTGATCTGGAACCAAATCGACAATGTTTCTGAGGTATGCCTGTGTAAGAGGACTGTTTCCAGACACTGAGCAACAGGCTGCTCTGGACTGATCCATAGATGGGTCAGATGGATGGAAAGTGGAAGTGGATGACAAGTGGGATCGACACAAAAGAATGACAGACAATAGCAAATAACTGGATAAATGAAGAAAGATTATTTTCATCATTCAAATTTTTCCTAAAGATAGTTGGCTTTTAAAGACAAAGCTAGAAGAATATATCGCTGAGTTTATATTCTGTTGTTCTTTTGTCACTAAGTCATGCCTGACACTTTTGTGACTCCATGGACTGTAGCCTGCCAGGCTTCTCTGTCCATGGGATTTCCTAGGCAAGAATACTGGAGTGGGTTGCCATTTTTTTTCTCCAGAGGATCTTCCTGACCCAAGGATTGAGCCCTAGTCTCCTGCATTGGCAGGTGGATTTTTTACCACTGAGTCAACAGGGAAGCCTGTTTGTATTTTACTTAAATGTAAAAGGTATAATATAAATAATGCAGAAGATGGGAGGGAAGAAGTAAAATATAGTGTTCTAAAGAACTTCCAGTATATGTGAAGTGATATAACCCTCTCTGAACAGAGGATGAGAAATTAAATGTTCATATTCTTGAGAGTCCCTGGAACTGCAAGGAGATCCAACCAATCTATCCTAAAGGAGATCAGTCTTGGGTACTCATTGGAAGGACTGATGTTGAAGCTGAAACGCCAATACTTTGGCCACCTGATGTGAAAAGCTGACTCATTTGAAAAGACCCTGATGCTGGGAAAGATTGCAGGTGAGAGGAGAAGGGAATGACAGAGGATGAGATGGTTGGATGGCATCACTGACTCTATGGATGTGAGTTTGAGTAAACTCCAGGAGCTGGTGATGGACAGGGAGGCCTGGCATACTGTATTCCATGGGGTCACAGAGTCAGACATAACTGAGTGACTGAACTGAACTGATTGTAAATTGTGGAGCAACCACTAAGAAAATAAAATCAGGTATAGCTGGCAAAGCAATAGTGGAAATAAAATGAAAACTTAAAAATTCATCATAAAAAAAGCAGAGAAAAAGAAAAAAAAAGACAGGTGGGATAAACATAAAGAAGCAAATAGAAAGATGATGAATTTAAACACAACTTTATCAAAATCATATTAGATGCAAGTTATCTCAACTCTTCAAGTATAAGACAGATAGGGTAAAAAACCAAGACCTACCTGCAAACTGTCTAAGGAAATCTCACTCTAAATATCAAGACACAGAGAGGTGAAAGTAGAAGAGTTGAAAATATATATGATGCATAGATTAAGAACATGAAGCCTACAGTGGCTATAATATCAGTGGTTTCAGGACAATACTATCTCTATCTCAGGGCTAAAGGAGGACACTTCATCTTGGTAAAGGAGGACACTTTTCTTGGTAAAAAGGCTAATGCATCAACAAGACACAGTAATTTGAATGTGATGCTCCTCATATGTAACTGAGATTCAGAAAAATCCCAGAGAACTTCAAAATTCAAGAAGTAAAAATGGATAGAAATAAATGGGGAAAAATAGGCAAGTCCACAGTTAGAGTTGGAGATTTAAACACTCATTTACCAATAATATTTATTATTTCCCTTTTCCCTTAAGATTGAACACAGACAAGGGAAGGAAATTGTGTTTCATAATTCAGATTTCTTCCCATCAAAGACTTATGGTTTCATTTCCCCATTTCCCACAACCTAACCTTGAGTGGGTGTGTTGGGATGAAGAGATGCATGGAGGAACAGAAGGAGAATGAATTCAAAGACTTAGACTGTGGCTGTAGGTCCTGCACAGGGGGACGCTTTGTGCATGCCATCTAAGATTTATGGCCCTCAGTTTCCTCCTTTTTCCAAAAAAAGATAGTAGTCTCTCTTCTGGCTGAAAGTAAAGCCAGAGCCCCTGAAATCACTCAGCAGTTGGAGGTGGATGCTTGTTCACTAGGTGCTTTCACCTAGTGTCCCATGAGGCTGATTCTTGGCACGGCCTAGATGTGCACCCCTGACCAGGCAGCTGTTTCCCACATACAGTGAAAGGTACAAGACTAGAGTCATCTGAAGACAAATGCTTTTCCCCAGGATATAGAACTTACTAGACTATTTGCTGTCATGCTCTCCTTACTGAGGGTGAGCCAGTCAGTCAGTTCAGTAGCTCTGCTGCTAGATCACTTCAGTCGTGTCCAACTCTGTGTGACCCCATAGATGGCAGCCCAGCAGGCTCCCCGTCCCTGGAATTCTCCAGGCAAGAACACTGGAGTGGGTTGCCATTTCCTTCTCCAATGCATGAAAGTGAAAAGTGAAAGTGAAGTCGCTCAGTCGTATCCGACTCTTTGAGACCCCCATGGACTGCAGCCTACCAGGCTCCTCCGCCCATGGGATTTTCCAGGCAAGAGTACTGGAGTGGGGTGCCATTGCCTTCTCCGATTCAGTAGCTCAGTTGTGTCCAACTCTTTGCGACCCCATGAACCACAGCACGCCAGGCCTCCCTGTCCATCACCAACTCCCGGAGTCCACCCCAAACCCATGTCCATTGTGTCGGTGATGCCATCCAACCATCTCATCCTCTGTCGTTCTCTTCTCCTCCTGCCCTCAGTCTTTCCCAGCATCAGGGTCTTTTCAAATGAGTCAGCTCTCCACATTAGGTGGCCAAAGTATTGGAGTTTCAGCTTCAATATCAGTCCTTCCAATGAATACCTAGGACTGATCTCCTTTAGGATGGACTGGTTGGATCTCCTTGCAGTCCAAGGGACTCTCAAGAGTTTTCTCCAACACCACAGATCGAAAGCATCAATTCTTCTGCACTCAGCTTTCTTCACAGTCCAACTCTCACATCCATACATGACTACTGGAAAAACCATAGCCTTGACTAGATGGACCTTTGTTGGCAAAGTAATGTCTCTGCTTTTTTTTTTTTTTTTCCAGATAAAACTCTGCCATTTTGCAAAACAGAGACCAGGCAGGGATGGGAGGAGTTGAAACTATGGGACAAACAGTTAATTCAGTGGTTGTAGGAAGCTCTAAGCATCAAAGAGTCCTCTAGGTGGAGATAGAATAGGGAGAAGGTTCTGGAAAGGTTGGAAAAATCCAGTAACCCCAAAGGACTGATCTTAAAGACTTTGGCCATCTGGGGTGATTTATTCCACCAGCCCTGTGTGAGCTCCCTTTATTCTCTATGTAAGGATATCTACTCTGAGCCCAGGCCTGTGGGAATAAAGGGCGTGATAGCTGAATTGATCCAGGGGTGTTAGTCCTTCTAGGTCTTTTCCTTTTTATCTTTTCTTATCTTCCTCCTCAAGAGGCATTTATTACTCTTTTTGTCAGTTAAGGTTGCTAAAACAAATAGCAAAGACTAGGTGGTAATTAAGAAATATTTATTTCTTACTGCTCTGGAGGCTGGGAGGTCCAAGATCAAAGTGTGGAGATTTGGTGTCTGGGGAGAACCCACTTTCTGGTTGCTGTGTCCTCATCTTGTGGAGAGAGAGATCTAGTTTCTTCCTTTTCTTTGTTGTTGTTGTTGTTCAGTCGCTAAGTCCCCTCCAACTCTTTTGTGGCCCCATGGACTGTAGCCCACAGGCTCCTCTGTCCCGGAGATTTCCAAGGCAAGAATACTGGAGTGGGTTGTCATTTTTTCCTCCTGGGGATCTTCCCCATCCAGGGATTGATCCTGCATCTCCTGCATTGGCAGGTGGATTCTTTACACCGAGCCACTCAGGAAGCCCCCTAAAAAATGTACATAACTTTAAAAATACTTTATTGCTGAAAAGTACTAACCATCATCTGAGGCTTCAGCAAGTCCTAGTAGCAACATCTAAGGTCACTGACCACAGACCAGCGTAATAAATACAGTACGTCCCCTACATGGGGATCTTCAAGTTGTGAACTTTCAAAGACGCAAAGAATACATAAGCAAACGAACTTCTCTTTTCCTGTTCCTAGTATCAGGAAGGACCTCCGTGTACAGCTAAAGCTCCTGCTTAAAGTCAACATCCACTGAATCCTGAAGGGGCTTCCCTGAAATCTTGAAGAACGTGAAAAATCCGTGGAGCTGGACTACTGATAATGACAAAGGGAGAAGCAGAGGAAATGGGATGGCCCCTGGGCAAGTATTTTCTGTGCTTCTTTCACCCTTTGGTTAGGGTCAAACTGCCTGACTGCACACTGAAACTGCCCACCCTGGCCAGGCACCACAGTAACCACTTGCTTGAGTTACTTTATCATAGAAAGTCCTGGTAAGGAACACAAACTAATAAGCCACCACCAACCGGAAGAGTTCAGGAAAGGTCAAAAGAAGAAGCCACATGTTCTACCACCTCCCAGAATCCTTCTCACTTGCATCCATCTTGTCCGAGCAATGCATGCAGCACCAGGAAGGACCCTGAGCCAGAATGATTGGCCAAAGACAACCCGGAAACTAATCCCATCACCATGAAACCTAAGACTTTGAGCCACATGGCTGAGCAGTTCTCCTGGGTTCCCTTTCCCTACTGCTCTCCCCTCGGGAGACCCCTTCCCAATAGTCTCTTGCTTTGTCCGCTCGTGTGTCTCCTCAGACAATTCATTTCCAAGTGTTAGACAAGAGCCCCTTTTTGGGCCCTGGAAGGTGTCCCCCTTTCTGTGACACTTTGAGGGAGAATCAGAGCTCATATTTGAATGCTTTCAAAGGAGTTACTTTGGCGAACAGCCAAGGTAGAGCACAACTCTGTCTCCTCCTCTACTGTAAAATAGTCCTGGGTTCACCCTCCAGCTTTACTCTCCTAGGAAGTCAATAAAGGTGGAATGCCAATGTATCACTGAGAAACGCTGCTTCTGGGGCAAGAGATGCTTTCTCATTGAGGGGAGGCCTGGGAACCGACCATCTGCATCCTTGGAGGGAGGCCATCTTCCCGCAGTCCTGCTCCCAGATACTTTCTTTAGTGACTTTCCCTGGTCCAGTGCCTTCCCTGGAGGGAGGAGGAGACCACCCAGCCCAGAGGGCTTCAAGGTCTACTCCACCAGATCTGAAGTCTCCGCCTTCCTCTGCTCAGCCCAGTCTCCTCTGAGGGCCCTGGGCAGTGGGGGGAGCCAGGGTCCTGGGGAGGCCAAGACAGAAAGCTGGCTCCCTCCCAACCTTGATATCAGTGCCACTCTGTGTCATTTCACCCCCTTGGTGTCCCCATTCCTGTCCTGTCCTTCCCATCTCCACACCTCCCATTAAGGCTCAGGCCCTGATGGATGGCTGAGACGGAATTCTTTTCTTCTGAATGTGATGCCATGTTCCCAGACTCACACTTATTTAGTCCAACTGCCACATTGTTGCAGCGTGATCTTCCTGAAATTCCTAACTTGCTTAAAAACCTTGGTGAGAAAGCCCTTGAAACTGCCCAGCCTGGTCCCTCTCTGCCTCCTCCAGTGCTTCTCAATCTCCTGCCTGACCCAGCATTACCGGTTGGGACACAGACTTCAATTACTGTGATTCTGAATGGCTTGCCTGCTCCCTCTGCCTGAAGTCAGTCCTGGAGGGAGGGGCTGGCACGTTTCTAGAAGCCCCGGCCCCACCCTGGCCAGGGCTCCTCTGCCCCTGAGCCCGCACTCTCCTTCTGGTTGACATCCCACCATGGACAATTTTCTCTCACACCCATTTTTACTTTATTCATTGGCCGCACTGGGTTTTCATTGCTGCTCAGGCTTTCTCTAGTCATGACCAGCTAGGGCTACTCTTGCTTCCCTGTGTGGACGCTCACTTCCGGCTCACCCTCATTTTTATATGCCTTCCTCCTTCTACCACACAGGTGCCTTTGGCCTTACTTCTCTCAGATCACTGGTGCCCGGCAGAGACCCCGACCCTCGGCACTCAGCTATGTGTCAGTGGAGCGGGACTGGATGAAGTCAAGGAAGGGAAAGGCCAACTTGAGTTAGAAAATTTGTGAAGATTGCACTGAGGATGAGGTCCTTGGTCTGAGAATTCTGAGTTGCTTGGTGTTTCAAGGGCTTGAGGAGCTCACACATAACACTCCTTGCATGAGATTAGAATTGGTTATGGGACAGCAATGTTGAGATCAACCGCACCTTTATCACCAGTGGGGACATGGAGAGTGAATTGGGCATCACAGAGAGTTCATCACTTACCCACCCAGGGACAGGCTGCCTGTGCAACTGTGGGTCTTCCCTACAGGGTATGAAGGGACAGGCAGCTATCCCATAGAAGGAGAAGTTGGGAAGGGGTCACCCAGACCCTTCCTCATTTGATTTCCTCTTTCCACTGACTTGGTGACCACCACTCAGACTTCACCCCAGTGTCTGCTTGCTACTCTTTTCTACCACTGAAATGTGCAATGCCACCCTTTCCCCAAATTTCTACAGGTATCACACACGATTGTGCTGACCTTGGGGTTCAAGATGTTCCACTACATCCAAGCTCAACCCATGATGGAAAACCTCCTTTAAGATGGGGGTGGGCAAACCACAGCCTGCAGAGCAAATCCAGGCTGAGGCCAGTTCTGTGAGCTGAGGAGCGTTTTTACATTTTTGAATCATAGAAGAAGCAAGAGAATTTCAGAAAAACATCTACTTCTGCTTCATTGACTATGTTAAAACCTTTGACTGTGTGGATCACAACAAATTGTGGAACATTCTTAAACAGATGGGAATACCAGACCACGTTACCTGTCTCCTGAGAAACCTGTATGCAGGTCAAGAAACAATATTCAGAACTGGACAGGGAACAATGGACTGGTTTCAAATTGGAACAGGAGTACATCGAGGCTGTATATTGTCACCATGCTTATTTAATGTATATGTGGAGTACATCATGCAAAATGCCAGGCTGGATGAAGCACAAGCTTCAAGATTGTGCTTCAACATTGTGCAAGAATCAAGATTGCTGGGAAAATATAAATAACCTCAGACATGCAGATGACACCACCCTTATGGCAGAAAGTGAAGAGGAACTAAAGAGCCTCCTGATGAAGGTGAAAGAGGAGTGTGAAAAAGCTGGCTTAAAACTCAACATTCAAAAAATAAAGATCATGGCATCTGGTCCCATCACTTCATGGCAAAAAGATGGGGAAACAATGATAACAATGACAGACTTTCTTTTCTTGGGCTCCAAAATCACTGTAGATGGTGACTGTAGCCATGAAATTAAAAGATGCTTGCTCCTTGGAAGAAAAGTTATGACAATCCTAGACAGTGTATTAAAAAGCAGAGATATTACTTTGCTGACAAAGGTCAAAGCTATGGTTTTTCCAGTAGTCATGTGTTGATGTGAGAGTTGGATTATAAACAAGGCTGAGTGCCAAAGAATTGATGCATTTGAACTGTGGTGTTGGAGAAGACTCTTGAGAGTCTGTTGGACTGCAAGGAGAACAAACCAGTCAATCCTAAAGGAAAGAAGTCCTGAATATTCTTTGGAAGGACTGATGCTGAAGCTGAAGCTCCAACCTTTGGCCACCTAAGAACTGACTCATTACCAGAGACTGAAAAAATCTTTCAAAAAAATCTTTGCTGGGAAAGATTGAAGGCAGGAGGATTCAGGAATGTCAGAGAATGAGATGGTTGGATGGCATCACCAACTCAATGGATATGAGTTTGAGCAAGCTCCTGGAGATGGTGAATGATAGGGAAACCTGGCGTGCTGCAGTCCATGGGGTTGCAAATAGCCAGACAGGACTGAGTGACTGAACAACAACAACGGGTCAAAAAATCAGAAGAAGCATAATGTTTCATCACTGCATATGAAAAGTCCATGCAATTCAAATTTCTAAACTTGTATGGAATGCAGCCTTGCAGGTCACTTCCTTCTTGTCCAGGGTCACTTTTGTGCTCAAGAGGACAGTTGAGTGTTGAAGGAGACCAGATGGCCGGCTAAGCCTAAATTCCTACACTCACCATCTGGCCCTTTTCTAGCCCTGCTCTAAGGATTTCTGGTTCTTTAATTTCCCAGTGGCTGACTATGCGGAGATCTTTCTCCCCACCCCATCTCCAGGGCCTTCCTCCTTTCTCCCCCAGCCTCTTAACATCTCAGAAATGTCCCAGAACACCCTAGTCTTTCTCTCTTGTGTGGTGTCTTATTATTACTTTTTTTTTTTTAAACCTACAAGGAAGTCAGAGTATGTTTCTGAATAAAATAAGGAATTCCAACTGTAAAAAGGGGGTCCCCGGTGAGACGCTCGCTCACACAGCATGTCAGCCCAGTCACTTTCCTCTCCACAAGCTCCCCAATATTTCTTGATGGTATGCAGGTAGTTTATTATTTGTCTTCACCATTTTTTAAAAAAGATTTTGTTTTTATTTATTTGCTTTAATTTTTGGCTGAACAGCATATGGGATCTTAGTTTCTCAGCCAAGGATTAAACCTGCACCCTTTGCATTGAAAGCACAGTCTTAACCACTGGACTGCCAGGGAAGTTTCCACTTCACCATTTTTAACACAACAGAAAGGGGAAATTTTTTTCCCTTTGGATTTTATTTACCTAAAAAGGAGCCGAAGAAAAGGGATTGTGCGTTGATGCAAGGAAGCAAAATTGAAAATGAAATTATGTAAAAAGCAAATAAAGTTCCTGATCAACACAGATAGATATGCTGACTCTGAAAAAATGGAAGCCGACCATTGAAGCTGCCAAAAAATGGCAGCTGTCATCTGAAAACGCTCAACACTGATGCATACTACATAAGCTAATTATAATGGCAAGAAAAATCAAAAGGCATAGGACAAGAACAAATATTTTGGCATGAGAAATGATCCAGGCTTTGAGTCGGAGGAGCGCCTTGAAGGTTCAGTTTCTCTTGGCCTCTTTCAGGTCTTGCTTTTGCTTTGCAACCTGCAGCCGTACCTTGTCCTGGTAATGGGTGCCATTACCATGGGCGCCACCCCTCATCTGCTGGAGCATCTGTGCATCAAAGAAGAGCTCGTTGGTGAGGAAGGTGCCCTGGTGCTCCTGCTCCAGCCCCTCGATCATGGCCATCAGCTGGGCCAGCTGTTCTCTCTGCTCGTCCCCGGAGGCCTGGTTGTTGAAGGCACAGTACCTCTGCCCGCACTTCTGGACCAGGCTCCTCAGCCTGAGATTGTCTGTGTTTGCCACGTATTCGTCCAAGGGTCTGCCCGCCAAGTCCTCCTTGTGGGTGAAGAGGATGACCACGTATCTCTCAGCTCCTGCCCCAAAGACCTCCTTCACCCTGGTCACGGCCACCACATCCTGCTCGGTGAAGCACCCCAGCTGGGTCACCAGCCGCAGCACGTGGGGCCCTGGCACCAACAGCAGATAACAGGCTCCGATATTCTCATATACTTCTTGATCCTGGCCCCTGGACTGGAAGATGGAGGACGTGTCCACCACCAGGATGCTCTTCCCATTCCACGTGCCTGTTGCCCTCTGATACTTCCTGGTCACCGCCTGGGCCCTGAGCTTGGACTCAAATGTGGGCTGGCAGAGGATGCTGTTCCTGGTAGCACTTTTCCCACTGCCTGTTTTGCCTACCAGGATGATCCTCAAGGAGGAGGAGTGTTCAAAGCCCTGATGTTCTATCTCGCCTATAAAAAAAAAAAAAGAAAAGAAAAGAAAATTTCTGGTTTTACTAAATTTGTGATTCTTTTTTAAAAGCTTTTATTTTATCTTGGAGTATAGTTGATGATGGGTTCCCAGGTTGTGCTAGTGGTAAAGAACCCACCTGCCAATGCAGGAGACATGGAACACAGGTTTGATCCCTGGATTGGGAAGGTTCCCTGGAGGAGGACATGGCAAGCTGCTGCAGTATTCTTGCCTGGAAAAGCCCACAGACAGAGGAGCCTGGTGGGCTACTGTCCATGGGGTTGTAAAGAGTTGGACATGACATAGTGACTAAACCACAACAGACAACAAGAGTTGGCAAGGGTGACACTGTGCCAAGAGCTAAAATTTTCAAGAGATGAAGAGTGAGAATCCAAGGACTTCTGGAGTTCTTATGAACCAATGTGAATTAGGTTCATTCTAGGCTCCCAAAATCTGTTATTTTGTTCCTTTTAGTCTGTTGGTTCTTCCCTTACTTAAGTATTCTGAAAACATTTTTTTTTTTTTTTAAACATGATTACTAAATCTCTATGGGGAACTTTTCCTCTTTTCAGCTGAGCACAGGCAGGGGAAGATATCATTTCCACAATTCGGTTCCAAATCCACTGACTTCTGACTTGAAGTTTTGTTTCCACGTTTCCCATACATCACCACATGGGGCAGAGTGTCATACTCGGGTGTGTAAGGTGTGATGACAGTAGGGAAGATAGAGAATGTGATAGCTGCCTTTTTCTCCTGCAGTTTAAAGTAACTGGGTTTCTCTTCTGTCTCAGTGTTTGAGGTCAGGGAGTGGAGGAGGGAAGACAGTAACTGTCTCCTCGTGTCCAGAGCGCTTGAGAATTTGGAGGGTTTATTATCTTCAGCCACAGCTCCGTATCTGCTCCTCTGCAGCCCTTCCATTTGCTTCTAGAATAAAAAGAGGAAAGGAATAAAAGCAAGTGTCCTTATAGGAGTTGGTATAGACCTGAGAACACCTCCAATTCAGACAGCCGAGAACAATTATCCTTAGATGAGCCATTTACATTGCTAATTTTCTACCATATGTTATTTTCAAATATCCATATATAACTTTAAACAAGCCAGGTGATGCTAGGTTATGTTAACACACTGAACTCTTGCTTTGCTTCCTCATTCTGCAGGAAAGCAAGAAATGTTTGAATACGCATCAGTTGGTTACCTCCCTTCAAGCTGAAAAGGTGTGAAATAAAGAAAGCCTTCTTCTATGGAATAAGAAGCAAGACTTTATTTACTATTATTATTATTGGAATCAAACCAAACTTGCTAGACTAGAGAATAAAAGTTGCCTTGATGTAAATGACAGTGGTTTGTTTGACGTGCTGGGCATTTCCAGTCCCAGAAACTCTGTATCAGATGGACATCCCAGTGGCAAAGAGGAAAGTACAATGCACCTTCCAGTGGGAGTGTGGAATTGGAGTCCAGGGCTCCTTTGAGGATGGACATGAGAGGAAGAAGGGGAAGAGGGCCAAACATGGTCACCATCTCCTTCCCTCTCAGCAGCTGGGGGAAGAGAAACTGGTGCCTTGACTGAGGGACAGCAGCAACATTTGGGACAAATTCAGGATAAAGTAATTTCCTGCTCTGTTTTAAATCAAATGTCTTTCCTTGTGGGTCTCCCAATAACAACTTAAAAAAATCCCAGTAGACATAACCAGAAATCGGCAAAACCATGGAGATAAATGTTTCATTCAGATGAGGCATACTATTGTGTCATTCTTGGTGCTAGAAAAGGTAAGTATGCATTGGAAAAGGCAAGCATGCAATCTGCAATTATAATTAAGATGAACTCTGAGCCTATGGGCTTCCCTCATATCTCAGTTCGTAAAGAATGGGCTTGTAATGCAGAACTGGCTTCAATTCCTGGGTTGGGAAGATCCTATGCAGAAGGGAATGGTTACCCTCTCCAGTATTCTTGCTTGGAGAATCCTATGGGCAGAGGCGCCTCGCAGGCTACAGTCCATGGGGTCAAAAGTGTTGGACACAACTTAGCAACTAAACCACCACCAATGACCCTATATTTTATTTATTCAGTTTTAAAGATTATGTAGTTATGAAAGGAGAGAAATTTTAAGGAGAGAAATAAATACGCTGAGTAATGAAATAAATTCCATGATGTGCAATGAACAAATCTCAGTATTTCGGCATTTTTTATTACTGCTGTTAAGTTTGATTGAAAAAGTTAAAACTTTACACATAGAGTTTCATTTATTTATTTTTTGACTCCCTCAACCCCGAGTCTCATTCTCCCTCTCCCTTTAGAGGCAAATAATATTCTGAGATGTTTATATGTCTATTTCATTTGTGTATTTACACTTGTACGTACACATCTATCTATAGTTAAGATGCAGTACTTTTTGGTATTTTAATCTTTTACAGAAATGGCATTATTTATGTAACATTTTATCCAGTTATTTCTTAACAAACATTTGGTGTTCCAAATACATCTTTGTTACTACCAACAGTAGTGGTACGACCAATGTGACAATCTCTCTGGAATGTCCAGCTTCCGCCTGACTAGATGTTGCCAAATCTGACTCCAAGAATCTTGTGCTGAGTCATGCTGGCAGCAGCCATGTACCAGCATCCCGAAAATCTTCGCCTACACTTAGTAATACTAGATTTTAATTTTTTTGGTCAACCTATTGGGCATAGAGTAGGATGTGTTAATTGGTTTAAACTTGCATTTTATTGATTAACACTGAATTAAAAATGATTTCCATAGTTGATTTGCTATTCAGTAAATTTTTTATTTCTACCTTTTCACATATTTCTATTCACTCAGTCAAGATGCATAGAAATGGTCCTCATTGAGGAAACCATCCCCTGTCACACTATCAGAATATACTAAAATAACTTCTTTCCTTTCCTTTTCCTTCTGCACCCCTTTCCTTCCTTAACCCCTGAGAAGACCATTTTCCTTACCACCTTCTCCTACTTGGTGTCCTTGCCTCTGGTAAATTATACTCCAGCTTTTGCTAAAATTGCTCAAATTCTCTGACATTTATATCTCAGATGACATTTTCTATTGGAACCAGTATATTGAAGTAGTAAAGACAATGATGACAGTCGTGACAATGTTGATGATGAACTTCACCATCATAATAACCCTCTGTGCAGCCATTTGTGATTTTCAATTTTTCTTTCATATCCATTATTTTAATTGTTTGCCCTAATTCCCTATGATGTGATTGAGATAGGTATTAAAGTTTCTATTAAAATATTAAGAAACTGAGTCTCAACTAACACGCCCATGTTCACATAACTGTCATGGAGCTAAGAACAAAAATTGGCTCATTTTGCCTGCATATTCCCCTGGGTTCATTGGGGAGGAGAAGTGAAGATTAAGTCATTGAGCCTCTTGGAACACCACATACCATGTTGCAATCCATGGTCAGGACATAAACTGAAGCAATTAGGCTGGAAGCTTGCCCTAAAACCAACAAAGAGAACTGTGTTGCAAAATCTTGGGTACCTTTTTTTTTTTTTTTTTTCAAAGATTATTCAAACATAAAATCGCAGGGGACACAAGTTGCTCAGAATGGAACGATTTCAGTTTAAACAATCTGGTGTTTTTACATAATTTGATGATCAGTGTGACCCAAATGGGGCTCTCTGGCTGTCACAAAACACCATCAAAGTCCCAAACTGGGGAGCAGAGGTGCAGCACCGTTCTCCTGAAGCATCTTCTGAGTGGGCCAGGGTGCTGGGGGGAGACACGTGTCACCAAGGAATAGATTTTTTGGGGCGGATATTAACAAATACCAAAGTGTCCAGAGGTTAGTCAGGAAGGCTATTGATGGAAATGCTGAAATGACAGGATATTAAAAGGACTGAATCAAGCCTAGGAAGACATCCGGAAGCATTGTAAATGTGAAGCAATGTGACATGTGTCAATTGCAGAACAGACAAAAGTGGGGGAATGAAGAGTGGAGGCAGATTTCTTCTCCGCAAGGAAAAATCCTAATCTTCCCCACATGGGATTAGGGATCACAAGAGAGGTGATATGGGAGCAGAGATTATATGGGTATCTGACAGGAACAGCAAGGGGATCTAGCTTAGGGAGGAGGTTGAAGCAAATGAACATCATATACCTTTTGATCTTTCAATTGGATGAACCTGATGTTATCTTGATGCTATCTCATTTTATCAAAGCACTAGAAAATAGGGTCTCTCCTGCTGTTTTAGGAAAGGTAAAAATATTTTTCATCTGCCTTATTCATGAGTCTCTCCTTGCCCATCTGCTCTAGTCTCTCTGTTTCCCAGCATCACTAGTTTCACAGTTTAGCATCATGATTTCATAACACGGCTTTCACAGGGGGTTGACAGCAGACCAAAGGATGGTTCCTGTACAGCTGGGATCTCTCTGCCATAGCAGCAAATTCTACATTGTGTGGTGGGAAATGTGGCTATCTGGGGAAGAATGGGGTGGCTTTCAGAAGATCAAGGTCTTGGAACAATGTCCACTAAGAGGTTTCGTTGGGAACATGGCTCAGTAAGGGTACTGGTCCTGTGGAGCCCTGGGAATGGATTCCTGCACCAGGTTTCTCTGGGAGGTGGTGCTTGTCAGGGACTGGGCAGGGGTGGTATGGGTGAAGTTATGAAGGTATGTTCGCTCTACCTAGTTGTGAGGTTCAGTTTTCTCATCTGTCAAATTGTTGTTCAGTGGCTCAGTCCTGTCCAGTTCTTTGGGACCCCATGGGCTGCAGCACGCCAGGCTTTCCTTTCTTCCACTATCTCCCGAAGTATGTTCATGACCAATGAGTCCGTGATGCTATCTAATCATCTCATCTCCTGCTGCCCCCATCTTCTTTTGCCTTCAATCTTTCCCAACATCTGAGAATATTAGCGAAGCTTTATGAAACGCTTTGAAGCTTAATGAAAATCAAAAGAGCTCAGAAGTAGCAACTAGACATAAAAGACTGCAGCGCTGTGGAAAGCCATGGGTGGGAACGCAGGGTGAGCCGTTCCCAAATCCGCTGGGTTCCCACTGGGAACCTGCTGGTGTCCATAACGCTTTCCACCGGCGCCCGGTTTCACTGACAGGAGACCCCAGAAGCATGGAACCGGTTCGAGGTCCCACCAGAAATCAGTAGCCCTGACTCAACCGCGGCCTCCAGAACCTCCCTCTTCGCCCCGCTCCCAATCCTCCAGGACGCAGGGACCCCC
>NW_027223715.1:252654-323101 GCF_029378745.1 Bos indicus
TCAGTTAAGATGTTGGTTAGATTAAAAAATATATACAGGTTAGATAGGAGATCTTTATGCATAGTATGAATCAGGAGTGAAATTAATTGATTTAATGTGGTTCATTCTCATTTCAATTCAAGTTTTGGAGCCAATGATGTGATCACTGTAATCAGTAAACAGATAAATTAACTTGCACTATCCAGAAAATAAGCCAAACCAGGGGAAACATAAGCTTTCAGTTCAGTTCACTTCAGTCACTCAGTCGAGTCCAGCTTTTGTGACCCCATGAACTGCAGCATGTCAGGTCTCCCTGCCCAGCACCAACTCCCAGAGTCTACCCAAACCCATGTCCATTGAGTCGGTGATGCCATCCAACCATCTCATCCTCTGTCGTCCCCTTCTCCTGCCATCAATCTTTCCCAGCATCAGGGTCTTTTCAGATGAGTCAGCTCTTCACATCAGGTGGACAAAGTATTGGAGTTTCAGGTTTAGCATCAGTCCTTCCAATGAACACCCAGGACTGATCCCCTTTGGATGGACTGGTTGGATTTCCTTGCAGTCCAAGGGACTCTCAAGAGTCTTCTCCAACACCACAGTTCAAAACCATCAATTCTTAGGCACTCAGCTTTCTTTTAGTTCAACTCTCACATCCTTACATGACCACTGGAAAAACCATAGCCTTGACTAGATGGACCTTTGTTGGCAAAGTAACGTCTCTGCTTTTCAATATGCTGTCTAAGTTGGTCATAACTTTCCTTCCAAGAAGTAAGCATCTTTTAATATCATGGCTGCAATCACCATCTGCAATGATTTTGGAGCCCAGAAGAAAAATGTCAGCCACTGTTTTCACTGTTTCCCCATCTATTTCCCATGAAGTGATGGGACCAGATGCCATGATCTTCGTTTTCTGAATGTTGAGCTTTAAGCCAACTTTATCACTCTCCTCTTTCACTTTCATCAAGAAGCTCTTTAGTTCTTTTTCACTTTCTGCCATAAGTGTGGTGTCATCTGCATATCTGAGGTTATTGATATTTCTCCCAGAAATCTTGATTCCAGCTTGTGTTTCCTCCAGCCCAGCGTTTCTCATGATGTACTCGGCATTGAAGTTAAATAAACAGAGTGACAATATACAGCCTTGACGTACTCCTTTTCCTATTTGGAACCAGTCTGTTGGTCCATGTCCAGTTCTAACTGTTGCTTCCTGACCTGCATACAGATTTCTCAAGAGGCAGGTCAGGTGATCTGGTATTCCCATCTCTTTCAGAATTTTCCACAGTTTATTGTGATCCACACAGTCAAAGGCTTTGGCATAGTCAATCAAGCAGAAATAGATGTTTTTACTGGAACTCTCTTGCTTTTTCAATGAACCAGCAGATGTTGGCAGTTTGAGCTCTGGTTCCTCTGCCTTCTCTAAAACCAGCTTGAACATCTGGAATTTCGTGGTTCACGTACTGCTGAACCCTGGCTTGGAGAATTTTGAGCATTACTTTACTAGCGTGTGAGATGAGTGCAATTGTGTGGTAGTTTGAGCATTCTTTGGCATTGCCTTTCTTTGGGATTGGAAGGAAAACTGACCATTTCCAGTCCTGTGGCCACTGCTGAGTTTTCCAAGTTGGATGGCACATTGAGTGCAGCACTTTCACAGCACCATCTTTCAGGATTTGAAATAGCTCAACTGGAATTCCATAACCTCCACTAGCTTTGTTCATAGTGATGCTTCCTAAGGCCCACTTGACTTCATATTCCAGGATGTCTGGCTCTAGGTGAGTGATCACACCATCATGATTATCTGGGTTGTGAAGATCTTTTTGTTACAGTTCTTCTGTGTATTATTGCCACCTCTTCTTAATATCTTCTACTTCTGTTAATTCCTTACCATTCCATCCTTTATTGAGCCCATCTTTGCATGAAATGTTCCCTTGGTATCTCTAATTTTCTTGAAGAGATCTCTAGTCTTTCCCATTCTTTTGTTTTCCTCTATTTCTTTGCATTGATCACTGAGGAAGGCTTTCTTATCTCTCCTTGCTATTCTTTGGAACTCTGCATTCAGATGCTTATGTCTTTCCTTTCCCCCCTTTTTTTTTTGCTTCCCTTCTTTCCACAGCTATTTGGAAGGCCTCCTCAGACAGCCATTTTGCTTTTTTGCATTTCTTTTTCTTGGGGATTGTCTTGATTCCTGTCTCCTGTACAATGTAATGAACCTCCATCCACAGTTCATCAGGCACTTTGTCTGTGAGAATTAGTCCCTTAAATCTATTTCTCACTTCCACTGTATAATCATAAGCGATTTGATTTAGGTCATACCTGAAGGGCCTAGTGGTTTTTTCCACTTTCTTCAATTTCTTTCTGAATTTGGCAATAAGGAGTTCATGATCTGAGCCACAGTCAGCTCCTGGTCTTGTTTTTGCTGACTGTGTAGAGCTTCTCCATCTTTGGCTGCAAAGAATATAATCAATTTGATTTCAGTGTTGACCAGCTGGTAATGTCCATGTGTACAGTCTTCTCTTGTGTTGTTGGAAGAGGGTGTTTGCTATGACCAGTGCGTTGTCTTGGCAAAACTCTATTAGTCTTTGCCCTGCTTCATTCCATATTCCAAGGCCAAATTTGCCTGTCACTCCAGGTGTTTCTTGACTTCCTACTTTTGCATTCCAGTCCCCTATATTGAAAAGGACATCTATTTTGGGTGTTAGTTCTAGAAGGTCTTGTAGGTCTTCATAGAACTGTTCATCTTCAGCTTCTTCAGCATTACTGGTCAGGGCATAGACTTGGATTACTGTGATATTGAATGGTTTGCCTTGGAATCGAACAGAGATCATTCTGTCGTTTTTGAGATTGTATCCAAGTACTGCATTTCAGACTCTTTTGTTGACCATGATGGCTACTCCATTTCTTCTATGGGATTCCTGCCTACAGTAGTAGATATAATGGTCATCTGAGTTAAATTCACCCATTCCAGTCCATCTTAGTTCGCTGATTCCTAGAATGTCAATGTTTACTCTTGGCATCTCCTGTTTGACCACTTCCAGTTTGCCTTGATTCATGGACCTAACATTCCAGGTTCCTATGCAATATTGCTCTTTACAGCATCGGACCTTGCTTCTATCACCAGTCCCACCCACAACTGGGTGTTTTTTTGCTTTGGCTCCATCCTTTCATTCTTTCTGGAGTTATTTCTCCACTGATATCCAGTAGCATATTGGGTACCAGGTTTCCCTTATAGCTCAGTCGGTAAAGAATCTGCCTGCAATGCAAGAGACCCGGGTCAATTCCTGGGTCAGGAAGATCCCCTGGAGGAGGAATTGGCAATTCACTCCAGTATTCTTGCCTGGAAAATACCATGGACAGAGGAGCCTGGTGGGCTACAGTCCTTGGGGTCGCAAGCGTCAGACAGGACTTAGTGACTAAATCAACCAACTGACCTGGAGAGTTCAGTTTTCAGTGTCGTATCATTTTGCCTTTTCATACTGTTCATGGGGTTCTCAACGCAAGGATACTGAAGTGGTTTGCCATTCCCTTCTTCAGTGGACCACATTCTGTCAGACTTCTCCACCCTGACCTGTCCATCTTGGGTGGCCCCACATGGCATGTCTTAGTTTCACTGAGTTACACAAGGCTGTGGTCCATGTAATCAGATTGGCTAGTTGTCTGTGATCGTGGTTTCAGTCTGTCTGCCCTCTGATGCCCTCTTTCAGTGCCTACCATCTTGCTTGGTTTTATCTTGCCTTGGATGTGGGGTATCTCTTCATAGTTGCTCCAGCAAAGCGCAGCTGCTGCTCCTGACCCAGGGCCTGGCCACCGCCCTTGACCTCAGACATGGGGTAGCTCCTCTCGGCTGCACTTGTGTGCCATTACAGCCACCCCCGCTTGTTAGACTTCAGTTTTATTGTCTGTAATATAAATTTATATGATATATGAAGAGTCAGGAAAATATGGCTCATAATCAAAAGTTTGAACAGTAGAAGCAGAACTACAGGTGACTCATTCGTCAGAACTTAGGACTTTAGCTATTATAAAAGTGCTAAAGGATTTACAGAAAAATAAATATAATGGGTTAAGAGTTCATGAGAGAAATATAAATTCAAAAGTATTAATTCTAGCACTATAATCTCAATGGACCTCATAAAATATTGACATTGAAGAAAGGATCTGTGAACTTGAAGACAGATCATGAGAAACTGAGACTAAAGTATAAAAGGAAAATATGAAAAATAGACAGGCACAGCACTAGTGATCAGTGGGATAATATCATGCAGTCTAAAATAATTAGAATCCAAGAAAGAGAAGAAAAGATTCAATTGGGAGGAATAAAATATTTCAGGATATAAAGACCAAAATTTTAAAATTTTGATGAAAAATTTCAAGTCATAAATTCAAAAATCCTAACTTTATGTGGGAAATAGAAAGAAAAACAAAATCCTGGCACTTTGGAGTCAAATTACAGAAAACTAAGAAAAAGCAATAGAGAGACAGGAGAGAATAATTTAAAAATCAACTAGAGAAGGGGGATGGAGAAGTCAATGGCACCCTACTCCAATACTGCTGCCTGGAAAATCCCATGGATGGAGGAGCCTGGTGGGCTGCAGTCCATGGGGTCGCTAAGAGTCGGACATGACTAGGCGACTTCAGTTTCACTTTTCACTTTCATGCACTGGAGAAGGAAATGGCAACCCACTCCAGTGTTCTTGCCTGGAGAATCCCAGGGTTGAGGGAGCCTGGTGGGCTGCCATCTATGGGGTCGCACAGAGTCAGACATGACTGAAGCGACTTAGCAGAGGAGGGGGAAAACTACATTACACACAGGGGGACAATATAAGAAAAATGGCTACTTTCTTATAAGAGCTCACATGAGCCAGAAAACACTGGAATAAGTTTTAGATGGTGAAGAAACATAAAAGATAGGCCCAGAAAAACTACCCATCACAAATGAAGACTGAAGAAAGACATTTTCAGACGATAGAAAACCAGAGAGAATTTGCCCCTCCCCACCCTGTAGGACTTGAGATATAAGAAATGTTAAAGAAATTCTTCAGGATTAAAGAGAATGATGCCAGATAGAACTTTGGGTCAACAGGAAAGAATAAAAGTTTCTGGAAAATGTAAATATGTGGGAAACATGAGAAGACTACTATTTTGATCATTGCTTAGTTTCTCAAAAAAAATGAAATTGACTAAGGCAAAAACAATAACGACCTATTGTGAGTTTCTGACCCACAAAGAAGCAAAAAAAATGATGGTATGACAAAGGAAGGGTAGGGGCTAAATGAAGTACACTTTCATAAGGTTCTTATATCTTCTTTGAAGTGGTCTACTATGAATTCCAGTTAGAGAATAATACACTAAGGATAAACACTTTAGTTTCTAGAGCAGCCACTAGGAAAAAACACCAAAAGAGGAGAGAAAATGGAATGATTTTGAAGAGATCAACACACAAGATTGAAAAAAAGAGTAACAATGAAAATATGGGGCAAACAGAAAGCAGAAGCAAGAGGGTAAAGGTAGACATAAATCTGGCTCTCAATGCAGGGGCCTGGACCCAATCTCTGGACAGGGAATTCGATCCCACACACCACAATTAAGAGTTCACATGCCACAACTACAGATCCTGCATGCCACGATTATAGATCTTAGTGAAGCTAAATAAATAAATATTTTTTTAAAAAAACTATATCTAAATCCAACCATAATGACAGTTATTTTAAATGTAATTGATCTTTGACAAAAAAGCAAAGATAATCTAAGAGAAAAACATAGTCTTTTAAAAACTTTTATTTATTTTTACTTTTTAAATTGAAGTACACCACTCTTATGGCAGAAAGTGAAGAGGAACTAAAAAGCCTCTTGATGAAAGTGAAAGTGGAGAGTGAAAAAGTTGGCTTAAAGCTCAACATTCAGAAAACGAAGATCATGGCATCCGGTCCCACCACTTCATGGCAAATAGATGGGGAAACAGTGGAAACAGTGACAGACTTTATTTTTGGGGGCTCCAGAATCACTGCAGATGGTGACTGCAGCCATGAAATTAAAAGATGCTTACTCCTTGGAAGGAAAGTTATGACCAACCTAGATAGCATATTCAAAAGCAGAGATGTTACTTTGCCAACAAAGGTTCGTCTAGTCAAGGCTATGGTTTTTCCTGTGGTCATGAATGGATGTGAGAGTTGGACTGTGAAGAAGGCTGAGCACAGAAGAATTGATGGTTTTGAACTGTGGTGTTGGAGAAGACTCTTGAGAGTCCCTTGGACTGCAAGGAGATCCAACCAGTCCATTCTGAAGGAGATCAGCTCTGGGATTTCTTTGGAAGAAATGATGCTAAAGCTGAAACTCCAGTACTTTGGCCACCTCATTCGAAGAGTTGACTCACTGGAAAAGACTCTGATGCTGGGAGGGATTGGGGGAAAGAGGAGAAGGGGAGGACAGAGGATGAGATGGCTGGATGGCATCACTGACTCGATGGACGTGAGTCTGAGTGAACTCTGGGAGTTGGTGATGGACAGGGAGGCCTGGCGTGCTGCAATTCATGGGGTCGCAAAGAGCCGGACACGACTGAGCGACTGATCCGATCTGATCTGATACTTGATTTACAATATTGTATTAGTTTCAAGTGTAGAGCATAGTGAATCAGTATTTTGTGTAGATTATATTCCGTTTAAGGTTATTACAAAATAATGGCTGTAATTCCCTGTGCTGTACAATATATCTTTGTTGTTTATTTATTTGCATCATAATATTTTGTATCTTTTAATCCCATATGTAAGAGATACCCCTATTTCCTCCTCCTTCTCTCTCTCCTCATGTATCCACTACTTTATTTTTTATATCTGTGAGTCTGTCTAAAAGCATAGACTTTTCAATACATGATGCTTGACATGCACATGCAAAAAAGAAAAAAGAGCATAGTTACAGACTTCATACCTTTCACATGAATCAATTCAAAATAGAACACAGATAATAGCTGTGAAAAGAAGAGAAGTGAAAAACAAAGGAGAAAAGGAAAGATAGTCCCATTTGAATGCAGATTTCCAAAGAATAGCAAGGAGAGATAAGAAAGTCTTCCTCAGCGATCAATGCAAAGAAATAGAGGAAAACAAAAGAATGGGAAAGACTAGAGATCTCGTCAAGAAAATTCGAGATACCAAGGGAATATTTCATGCAAAGATGGGCTCAATAAAGGACAGAAATGGTATGGACCTAACAGAAGCAGAAGATATTAAGAAGAGGTGGCAAAAATACACAGAAGTACTGTACAAAAAAGATCTTCACAACCCAGATAATCATAATGGTGTGATCACTCACCTAGAGCCAGACATCCTGGAATGTGAAGTCAAGTGGGCCTTAGGAAGCATCACTATGAACAAAGCTAGTGGAGGTGATGGAATTCCAGTTGATCTATTTCAAATCTTGAAAGATGTTGCTGTGAAAGTGCTGCACTCAATATGCCATCCAATTTGGAAAACTCAGCAGTGGCCACAGGACTGGAAACAGTCAGTTTTCCTTCCAATCCCAAAGAAAGGTAATGCCAAAGAATCCTCAAACTACTGCTCAATTGCACTTATCTCACACACTAGTAAAATAATGCTCAAAATTCTCCAAGCCAGGGTTCAGCAATACGTGAACCACGAAATTCCAGATGTTCAAGCCTGTTTTAGAAAAGGCAGAGAAATTAGAGATCAAATTGCCAACATCTGCTGGATCATTAAAAAAGGAAGAGAGTTCCAGTAAAAACATCTATTTCTGCTTTATTGACTATGCCAAAGCCTTTGACTGTGTGGATCACAATAAACTGTGGAAAATTCTGAAACAGATGGGAATACCAGATCACCTGACCTGCCTCTTGAACAACCTGTATGCAGGTCAGGAATCAATAGTCAGAACTGGACATGGAACAACAGACTGGTTCCAAATAGGAAAGGAGTTCGTCAAGGCTGTATATTTTCACCCTGTTTATTTAACTTCTATGCAGAGTACATCATGAGAAATGCTGGGCTGGAAGAAGCACAAGCTGAAATCAAGATTTCTGGGAGAAATATCAATAACCTCAGATATGCAGATGACACCACCCTTATGGCAGAAAGTGAAGAAGAACTAAAGAGCTTCTTGATGAAAGTGAAAGAGGAGAGTGATAAAGTTGGCTTAAATCTCAACATTCAGAAAACTAAGATCATGGCATCTTGTCCCATCACTTCATGGCAAATAGATGGGGAAACAGTGGAAACAGCGTCAGACTTTATTTTTTTGCCTCCAAAATCACAGCAGATAGTGACTGCAGCCATGAAATTAAAAGATGCTTACTCCTTGGAAGGAAAGTTATGACCCACCTAGATAGCACATTAAAAAGCAGAGATATTACTTGCCAACAAAGGTCCATCTAGTCAAGACTATGGTTTTTCCAGTGGTCATGTATGGATGTGAGAGGTGGACTGTGAAGAAAGCTGAGCACCGAAGAATTGATGCTTTTGAACTGTGGTGTAGGAGAAGACTCTTGTGAGTCCCTTGGACTGCAAGGAGATGCAACCAGTCCATCCTAAAGGAGATCAGTCCTGGGTGTTCATTGGAAGGACTGATGCTAAACCTGAAACTCCAATACTTTGGCCACCTCATGAGAAGGGTTGACTTATTTGAAAAGACCCTGATGCTGGGAGGGATTGGGGGTAGGAGGAGAAGTGGACCACACAGGATGAGATGGCTGGATGACATTACTGACTCGATGCACATGAGTTTGTGGGAACTCCGGGAGTTGGTGATGGACAGGGAGGCTTTACGTCCTGCGAGTCATGGGGTCCCAGAGTCAGACATGACTAAGCGACTGAACTGAACTGAAAGATGTACAACTGTAAAACTCTTATTAGAAGAAGATAATATTGGAGGAAATCTAGGTGACCTTGGATTTGGTGATGGCATTTTAGATACAAAATTAAAAGCATGATTTATGAAAGAAACAATTGATAAGTTGAACTCTTTTGAAATTAAAAACTTCTGCTGGACAATGACATTTTAAAAAATGTGCAATAAAATAGGACATAGAAAATATGAAGTAGAAAATAAAAATTAGATTTTTGCAAAATTTGTCAGATTAAATCTCTAGACAGGGTGATCAAACAAAAGAAATAATAATAAAATGCCAATATCAGAGTTCATAGAGGAATTATTACTATAGTTCCTAGTCATATCAAAGCGATGATAAACTACATTGTTTCTGCAAATAAATTCAACTACGTAAATCTAGTGGGAAAATTCCTTGAAAAACACAATGTACCAAAATGAGTATAAGAAGAAAAAAAATCAGAATAGACTATTACATTTGACTTAAAAAGACTTTATAATGTTAGTAGAATAATGTGCAAAAATTTTGCATCACTGTGTTCTACACCTGAAACTAATATGATGTTGTAAATCAAGTGTACTTCAAGAAGATCAATTGGTTCATCATTCAAAGAGTTGACTCATTGGAAAAGTCTCTGATGCTGGGAGGGATTGGGGGTAGGAGGAGAAGGGGATGGCAGAGGATGAAATGGCTGGATGGCATCACTGACTCGATGAACATGAGTCTGAGTGAACTCTGGGAGTTGGTGATGGACAGGGAGGCCTGGCGTGTTGCGATTCATGGGGTCGCAAAGAGTTGGACACGACTGAGAGACTGAACTGAACTGAACTGAAAGGAATATGATGGTCAACAGGGCTGTGATGACCATGGAATCAATGCCTCCAGAAAAGATAATTGGAACATTTGCTTTCCTATTACTAGTTTTCAAAACTTCGCTTGGTGTCAGGTTTTCATCCCTAGGTAAACACAAGACACGTCTCTTGACTGCGATACTCAGGACACCAATGATCTGCTGAACTACTTCCTTCATGTGTCCATCAGTAAGAAAGACCTGAAGGGTCTCTTGTCAGTGGCCTCCTGGAAATGCTGCTGCAATGGGCCTCAAATGCAGCTTGTGGCAATGCTGTATTTAAAGGGACAACAGGTTCTTTAAGATACAGTTTGGCTTCATTTGTTGCCACCAAGACAAACGTTGGCAAGTCTGCTGACATCTCAGTCAGGGTATTAACACATTCTCTGATATCATCCCCCACCCTCCGCCCCCTCCCCCGAATTGTATTTCCAAGGATACAACTTTAAAACGACAGATTTGGCAATGGAAACAGACTTGAGATCAATTCTGAAAATTCCAGATGCTGGAACTTCCTGCCACTGATCGGCCACTCCAGATGCTTGGGCGCCAACTGAAGAGAGGCAGAAACTCTTGCCCAAGTTACTAAAATGCCAAAGCCAGCTACGACGACCAAAAAAGTCCCTGCTGCTACTGCTGCTAAGTCACTTCAGTCGTGTCCGACTCTGTGCCACCTCACACATGGCAGCCCACCAGGCTCCCCCATCCCTGGGATTCTCCAGGCAAGAACACTGGAGTGGGTTGCCATTTCCTTCTCCAATGCAGGAAAGTGAAAAGTGAAAGTGAAGTCACTCAGTCGTGTCCGACTTTCCAGACCCCATGGACTGCAGCCCACCAGGCTCCTCCATCCATGGGGGTTTCCAGGCAAGAGTACTGGAGTGGGGTGCCATTGCCTTCTCCAAAAAAAAAAAAAAAAAAAAAAAAAGTCCCTACCAAACCATAAAGAATGGCTGGATGCTTGATAATATATAAAAGACCAAGGACCTTGAATTTTTGAGGAGAGTGACAAAATATCAAATTCATTCTTACAAGATGAAAGATAATGAAACATGGTTTGAGTATCATTCTCTTCGGCTTGGACCTTGATCCCACTAAAGACTTCTCCATTTCACAGGAATACGTTGCCTCTTTCATCTTTCACAGGCTGGGCAGTCAACACATCTAAGTGAAGGACACAGCCAGAGAATAAACACTGGTAGTTAACATTCAGCCTCAACAACTGTTTACTACTATTGGGCCCCCATCGTTCAAGATTACACAGTAAATCCTCTTTCAAATCTTTGCAAAATGCTCAACAGAAAAGCTTATTGCACAACAAATGCCATGCACTGCTATGTAAAATCAATTTGTCTATTTCTTGATTTTGATCTTCTCTGAGTTTTCTGTTTCTTGATATTCTTTCCTTAGCTCATCTAATATATTTTTGCTTTCAGAAAGCATTTCTGTTCAGTCTGCAAGAAAGAATATGTTGCTGTTCTGTTGCTGCCTATATACTTTCCTGTTCTTCTTCAGGTTAGAAAGTTCATCCACAACAACTTTTTGTTCTTTAATCTTTGTTGAGCTCTTCCTTGTGCAGGGTCGAGCTCTCAGCAGGGACCAGCCCAGCGGGGTCCTCAGGTCGTTCACCCCGGCTGGGCATCTCCGAGGAGAACCAAATACTCTCCCAGCAATCTTGATTCAAGCTTGTGCTACATCCAGCCTGGCATTTCACATGATGTGCTCTGAAAATAAGTTAAATAAGCAAGGTGACAATATACAGCCTTGACATACTCCTTTCCCAATTTGGAACCAGTTTTCATGTTCGGTTCTAACTGTTGCTTCTTGATCTGCATACTAATTTCTCAGGCGGCAGGTAAGGTGGTCTGGTATTCCCATCTCTTTAAGAATTTTCCACAGTTTGTTGTGATCCACACAACAGTCAAGGGCTTTAGCGTAGTCAATGAAGCAGAAGTAGAAGTTTTTCTGGAATTCTCTTGCCTTTTCTGTGATCCAACGGGTGTTGGCAATTTGGTCTCTGGTTCCTCTGCCTTTTCTAAATCCAGTTTGAACACCTGAAAGTTCTCTAGTTAATGTATATTTTCACTAAACATGGGAGAGTTCTGTTTGCTTCAAAGTCTTGGAAGTTTCTCAGAGTTTTCTCTATTATATTTTTAACACAATTTTAAAATTATTCTTGGGCTTTTTATTTTATTTTGTATTTTTTAAATATAAATTTATTTATTTTAATTGGAGGCTAATTACTTTACAATATTGTATTGGTTTTTTGCCATACATCAACATGAATCCACCATGGGTGTACACGTGTACCCCATCCTGAACCCCTCTCCCACCTCCCTCCACATACCATCCCTCTGGGTCATCACAGTGTACCAGCCCCAAGCATCCTATATCATGCATTGAACCTGGACTGGTGATTTGTTTCATATATGATATTATACATGTTTCAATGCCATTCTCCCAAATCATCCCACCCTCTCCCTCTCCCACAGAGTCCATAAGACTGTTCTATACATCTGTGTCTCTTTTGCTGTCTCACATACAAGGTTATTGTTACCATCTTTCTAAATTCCATATATATGCATTAGTATACTGTATTGGTGTTTTTCTTTCTGCCTTACTTCACTCTGTATAATAGGCTCCAGTTTCATCCACCTCATTAGAACTGATTCAAATGTATTCTTTTTAATGGCTGAGTAATACTCCATTGTGTATATGTACCACAGCTTTCTTATCCATTCATCTGCTGGTGGACATCTAGGTTGCTTCCATGTCCTGGCTATTATAAACAGTGCTGCAATGGACATTGGGGTACATGTGTCTCTTTAAGCTCTGGTTTCCTTGGTGTGTATGCCCAGCAGTGGGATTGCTGGGTCATAAGGCAGTTCTATTTCCAGTTTTTTAAGGAATCTCCACACTGTTCTCCATAGTGGCTGTACTAGTTTGCATTCCCACCAACAGTGTAAGAGGGTTCCCTTTTCTCCACACCCTCTCCAGTATTTATTGCTTGTAGACTTTTGGATAGCAGCCATTCTGACTGGCACGAAATGGTACCTCATAGTGGTTTTGATTTGCATTTCTCTGATAATGAGTAATGTTGAGCATCTTTTCATGTGTTTGTTAGCCATCTGTACGTCTTCTTTGGAGATATGTCTGTTTAGTTCTTTGGCCCATTTTTTTGATTGGGTCGTTTATTTTTCTGGAATTGAGCTGTAGGAGTTGCTTGTATATTTTTGAGATTAGTTGTTTGTCAGTTGCTTCATTTGCTATTATTTTCTCCCATTCTGAAGGCTGTCTTTTCACCTTGTTTAGAGTTTCCTTTTTTGTGCAGAAGCTTTTAAGTTTTATTAGGTCCCATTTGTTTATTTTTGCTTTTATTTCCAATATTCTGGGAGGTGGGTCATAGAGGATCCTGCTGTGATTTATGTTGGAGAGTGTTTTGCCTATGTTCTCCTCTAGGAGTTTTATAGTTTCTGGTCTTACGTTTAGATCTTTAATCCATTTTGAGTTTATTTTTGTGTATGGTGTTAGAAAGTGTTCTAGTTTCATTCTTTTACAAGTGGTTGACCAGTTTTCCCAGCACCACTTGTTAAAGAGATTGCCTTTTCTCCATTGTATATTCTTGCCTTCTTTGTCAAAGATAAGGTGTCCATAGGTACGTGGATTTATCTCTGGGCTCTCTATTTTGTTCCATTGATCTATATTTCTGTCTTTGTGCCAGTACCATACTGTCTTGATGACTGTGGCTTTGTAGTAGAGCCTGAAGTCAGGCAGGTTGATTCCTCCAGTTCCATTCTTCTTTCTCAAGATTGCTTTGGCTGTTCGAGGTTTTTTGTATTTCCATACAAATTGTGAAATTATTTGTTCTAGCTTTGTGAAAAATACTTTTGGTAGTTTGATAGGGATTGCATTGAATCTATAGATTGCTTTGGGTAGTATAATCATTTTCAGTATATTGATCCTTCCGATCCATGGACACAGTATATTTCTCCATCTATTAGTGTCCTCTTTGATTTCTTTCACCAGTGTTTTATATATATATATATATATATATATATATATATATCTTTAGTTTCTTTAGGTAGATATATTCCTAAGTATTTTATTCTTTTCGTTGCAATGGTGAATGAAATTGTTTCCTTAAATTCTCTATTTTCTCATTATTAGTGTATAGGAATGATAGGAATTTCTGTGTGTTGACTTTATATCCTGCAACTTTACTATATTCATTGATTAGCTCTAGTAATTTTCTGGTGGAATCTTTAGGGTTTTCTATGTAGAGGATTACGTCATCTGGAAACAGTGAGATTTTTACTTCTTTTCCAATTTGGATTCCTTTTATTTCTTTTTCTGCTCTGACTGCTATGGCCAAAACTTCCAAAACTATGTTGAATAGTAGTGGTGAAAGTGGGCACCCTTGTCTTGTTCCTGACTTTAGGGGATTTTATTTTTTATTGCTGTTGTTTTAAAAATCACAAGTTATGTGTACTTGGCTATTGTTTGTAAGACAATTTTTATGATTTAAAAAAAAATTGCAGCCATCCATTTACTAAATTCAATTGTTTGCATAGTTTATTCGTTTATTCTCTTGATTTTTTCCCAGATATATAATCAAAGCACCTACAAATAATGATAATTTCACATCCATCTTTACGTTTTTATACATGCGGCTTCTTTGTCTTTTATGGTTTCAGTATATATTTCCTCTAGAAAAAAGTTTAAAATAGTGTTAATAGTGAACATTTTAATCCTCCAAACAACCACTAAACCTCCAAAATCTTTATTGAAATCTTTTTATTAATGGAATACACTCCCTGAAAAACCTCTTACTACCAGCTCTTTGCAGCAGTTCCAGAGAATAAAGGTGGGAATGAAGCATTCAAATAACCAAAGATGTTCTTGAAGGCCAGAGCATCAAAGAAAAGAAAATCTTAGGATAAAATAAGGTGGGAAAGGTCAGAAGTGACCAGACATGGCCAGTAACACTTAAAGGGGGAAAAGAGGATGAAAAGAAAAAACAAACAAACAAAACATTGTGATGCCCACAGCCCAGGAACACAGACCCACTGAAAGAGTGAGATTCAATCCCCAAGTAATGCTTCCCTCCTCACTCCTCCCTACAACACAGGACACAGGATGAAAACATTGAATTAAGAGGAGTGAACAGCAAGATACAAGTTCTATTTAAGAAGGGGTTTTAGGGAAACCCACAGACAACTGGGGAGATAAACAAGGGCACCAGAGGAGAATGAAGCTCCAGCAAACGTTTAACACAGCCCAGCTCCCAGCCAGGTCAACATAAAATCTCACACCACAGGCCTATTCACCTTAATTCCTCATATCTAATATTATCATGTCTGACTTTCAGCAACATTACAGGATGTGCTAAAGGCAGGGGAAAACACAGAAAGCAAAACTTAGACTCAGACTCTGATGTGACACAGATCTTGGAATGTTCAGGCACAGAATGTGTGTGGATATACACAAGTATAGAGAGACACTTATTGTAAAGAATTGGCCAGAGAGGCTCATGGGATTATGGAGGTGATGAGTCTCAAGATCTAGGGTCAGCAAACTGGTGACCCTGGAGCCAATGGAGGGGCTGAAGGAGGAGCTGGGGGAGGAAGACAGTCAGGGAGTATGCATCATATGGAGAAGACAGAGGATGTCTGTAGGAAGGGGAATTCTCAAAAAGGGAGGAAATCAGTAAAAAATCACTCTGCTGGCAGCATGTTTTCTGAAAGATCTGCTGCTTTGGTTTATGCCTCTGAGTTCTACTTGTCCTAATGCAGAATAAAAGTAATTACAACACTCATGTTCCTGTTTCCTCTCTTGATGTTACCAGTGAAGTCATTCAGTTGTGTCCCAGTCTCTGTGACCCCATGGACTGCAGCCTGCCAGGCTACTTTGTCCATGGGGTTTTCCAGGTGAGAACACTGGAGGGGGTCACCACCAGGGCTGCAGACAAGTGCAGCCCGCAGGCTTTCTGCGTCGGGGGTCTTCTCATGGCTGATAGCTGCACTCTCAAGAGCAGTTCTTGAGCTGAGCTTCCAGATCACGTATTACTGAAAAAATATCCGCCATGTCCTCTATGTGTGTGTACGTCTGGGGCACTGTCACTGGTCTCCTCCATTCAGCCTGCAGTGTGTTAGCTCTCAAAGGAGAAACAGAGAGTTCAGGAGAGCACACGGTCCCAGGAGACGCAAGACATGGGCATTCCTCCTGCCTCACGGACAGCGGGGCGGTAAGTCCAAGGCCATGGTGACTGTGCCTGTGTGTGAGTCTGTGTTTGTGTGTGTATTGTGCTTGACAGTGTGTTGCAGGGGTGCCGTGCATAGTGTGTTCGTGTGTATATGTGTATGTATATGTGTGTGTTATGTTTGCATGTATGTGAATGTTGTGTGTCTATTTGTGTATAGATGAATATATGTGTGTTTTCCATGTGTGTTATGTTTGTTTGTGTCATATGTATGTTTATATGTGTGTTTGTATGTTTGTGAGCATATGCATGAATGGTGTATGTTGTGTTTCTATGTATGGGTTGTTTTGAATATATGTGTGTGAGTGGTGTCTGTGTCTTATGTTTGTGTTTGTGTGCTATGTATGTATGTTCATATGTTTGTGAGTAAATGTGTGTTCATGTGTGTTGTATGTGTGTGCTATGTTTGTACTTTTGTACATGTATGTGTGTAAGTAGTGTATGTGTTGTGTTTGTGTGTATCTTTTGTTTGTATGTTTGTGAGTGTGTGTTTGCGAGAGTGTCTGTGTGTGTGTGCCTGTTTCAGGAGCAATGGGACGAGCCAGGGGAATCAGGACCTTGCAGCCTTTGGGCTCTGCCTGGAGCTCTCCGCTTACCCTTGGGCAGGATGCTCAGTGAGTCTCACTTTTTTCCTGAGAAACCTCACAAGGTGACAGATCTGCTTCATGTTGGAGACAAACAATGGTGCCTGGTGCACGTGTGGTGATGCCCCGTCGGGCAGGGTCTGGGGTGAGGGGGCCGGGGGCTGGGCAGACAGCTCTCTGGGCTTGAGAGTGGATGACTGGAGTTCCTGGTGGGTGACATGCCCTCCTTGGCAAAGAGGACTGGGAATTGCTCTAGAAAACATTGTAAAATGTCCTGGAATCTTCCAGGGGGACAAGATCTTAGGAATGTGTAATTTGGACTCAGCATCCACATCTCCAGGGACATGGAGGCCCCGGCAGTGTGACCACCTGAGTTGATGGCCTGGATCTGAGCGCCGAGGATCTGGGGCTCCCGGCAGGACTGGACCCCATGTGGAGAGGGAGCCTGTGCATGCCTGCCACCCTCCTCACCACCCAGCATTTGGCCTCTGTGGCCCTCACTGCCAGGCTCCCCCCAAAAATCGTTCTGGCCCCATGAGCCCCTCAACAGCCCCTCCAGCAACGTTCTGCTCACGTCCACCCAGAACCCTGGCCACTGCTCCTAGGACAGTGTCTGTCAGGACGCATCTCTGGTCATTTCTTCCCATCACAGAATCCCCCCAACTCCCCAAGTGGAGACCACATTCAGGGTAAGGAAGGGGAAAACAGGGTCCCTAAAGGAGGTAGTGTGTGTCTCAGACACCCCCTACCCAGTCCCATGCCAACAAACCAATACAAACAGCTTCCATGGGCAAGAGAAGGGCAAAAGCCAGGAGCCCCTGAAAGCTCGGAGGAAACATCAGTAAGACACATGATGAGTTTTTCCTAGATGGAAGAAGAAGAGTTCAAAATCCTTCTCCCAGAGGAACCTGAAGAGGGTGCATCTCAGGATCCTTCTCCAGATGGGTCAGGAGGTAAAACAACTTTCTAGCAGACATGAACTTGAGAGAGGTGGGGCTGGGGCCTGAGGGGCAGGTAGTGTGCTGGGAGGGGCAGCGGGAGTCCCCCCGTCAGAGATTCACCCACTGGGGGGCCATAACTGGGCATTTGGGTTGGGCCTCCCTTCACCCCAGCCAGACAGAATGGAAGGGTCCCTGATGGTGCTGTGGGTCAAAGGGGGTGACAGACCACAGCCACTGCCCCTTCACTGAGTGTCAGGAAGGATGTGTTCGTGGGTATGACAAACGGCTCGCCCCAGGCACCTGGTGGGTGTCATGCTGGCTCTACTGTGAGACTCTCAGGACCACGGGGGCTGCAAAGCACTAGTGAACACATAGGATGCAATCAAGGGCCCACAGGTCTGGGCTCTGTCTTCCCAAGGGGCTCCCTCTCCCCAAAAGCTGTTTCATCAGGGTCAGGGGCTTCACTTTCATGGGCTCAACTTGACATCTAACCTGGGGAGACAGAACTTAGGAATTTAGGAATGCTGGAAATCCATCACTTTCCTGGATAAAGGAATTTATTGGCAATTTATTATGCATTTCCATGCAACTATGTTTTATTAGACAAACTTCAGTGGCCCGAGCCATTGGGAGAAACCCATAATATCAAGCTGCATAGGAAAGCGACAGTCCCAGTGTTCACACCTGATTTATCCTTTTCGCAGCAATCAGGGTTAAGTATTACTTTAAAATTCCTCTTCCATGCTCAGTGTATTTGGCTTTTAAGTCCAAAGGCATGGCATGAGTGTCTCCAGGCTTGGCCAGATGGGAGACTACTGTCTTCCTCTAGCTTTGCATCTGAGAGTACAGACGGACATTGCCCTTCCCTGCTTCTGTGGAACTCCCAGTCATTCACTCAGGTCACCTGGGAAGTTGGAGGGAGCCCATATCTTCCAGTCACAGTTGGTGGGTGGGTCAGCCCACCAAGGCAGAAAGGCAGGAGAAACACATCCCTGCTGGGGAGAGCTGGAAGAAGACAGTACCAGTCCTGGCCTCAAGAGGCTGAGGGCTCTGCACTGAGACACAGCAATGTCTTCCCTGTGAACAGACTGGGAATCAGCTAGGGTTTGGTGCTTCTCTATGTGCTGTGGTTCCTGGTACCTGCAAGCCCAGAAGGGAATTCCCTTTGTGCCCTCCAGCTGTGGTCATTTCTAAAATTTGGATGTGGGGTCCTCAGTATTAGATGGGCATGAAACATCTACTCATAGCTGATGGTTCTGATATTCTCCTGGGTGAGGGTGTCCAGCCCAAACTTCACCGGTGGAGCTTAGGACTGTGACCCCAGTGTTAGCTGTGCTGTAAAGCTGGGGGTCTGGCTGAAAGGACCCCACCCTCACAACACTCCTTGTTGGGAAAAGTGAAGGTAATGTGGTGTGTTAGATCATGGCAGGGAGAGGACAGACACAGAGGCTTGTGCTTCCAACGTCACCCTCTTTCTGGAAAGGGTCTCCAACCAGAGGTGCTCAAGGAAGCTCAGGCTCCCAGTTCATGAGGGGATGATCCCACATGGTGGGAATAGGTGGCCTGAGAAGAAGTTTCAAAACAGAAGCATAAAATGTGGCATTCTACCATATGATCCCGCAATTCTACTTCTGGGGAATATACCCCATAGAGTTGAAACAGATGGTGAACACATGGGCACTGAGGTGCATAGTAGCATTATTCACAATAGCAAAAAGTGGAAACAACCCCCCAAATCCATATATATATGAATATGGATTCATATATACACCTACACCTACAGTGGAATATTATTCAGCCTTAAAAAGAAAGGCAATTCTGACACTTGCTCCAACATGAATGAACCTTGCACACATTATGCAAAGTGAATAAGCCAGACACAGTAGGGCAAAAATTGCCTGATCCCAGTAATGTGAGGTCCTTAGAACAGTCAAACACATGGAGACAGAAAGAGCAGTGAATGTTGGGTGTTGGGGGAGGCAGGATGGGGAGTGAGTGTTTAATGGGGACAGGGTGTCATTCAGGAAGATGGAAAGTTCTTGAGATGCCCAAGTGATGACTGCCCAACAATGTGAATGTACGGAAGGCTACACCTAAACATGGTTCAAATGGTACATTTTATGTTATGTATTTTCTACCTTAATTTCCCACCCCCCCCCCCCCCCCCCAAATTCAGAAAAGAGAAAAGGAAGGAAAGCATGTGAAACTACGGCATATCTTGGATGCAGACACTGGTCTTCCTTTGTCCTGCCCCCACCCAAACTGTCTGCCCCCGGGTAGGCTAAAGCTGGGGACAGGCTCTAACCCCGACCCCTACCTTCTCTTGATGCTTCCAGGTCTGGGCCGGGGGCAGGGGGTGGCCGGGAATGAAGGGACCTTGCAGATGCTGAGGCTCATCCTGGTGGGAAAATCTGGGAGCAGAAAAAGCACCACAGGGAACAGCATCCTCGGGAGGAGAGTGTTCGAGTCCAAGCTCAGGGATGACCTGGAGACCCAGGCCTTCCAGCAGGGGCGCCGTGTTTGGGAGGGGAGGGAGCTGCAGGTCATCGACACCCCAGACATCCTGTCCTGCTGGGCAGTGCCGTGGGGGACCGCTCTGAGCACAGGCCTCCGGGGCTTCCGGCCTGTCTCCCTTGGCCTGGAGTGCACCTCCAGGCCCCTCACTTGCCTGCTCCATCCCAGGGGTCCCTGGCCCCTCCTGTCTCTAGGGCAGCTTCTGGGAGAATCTGTAAATTCTTCAAGGGTAAGTGAAATAAAGTCATTTTGTTTCTAAGTGAATAGACCCATTACTTCATAGCCACTAAACTAACAGCTAAAGTCATTTGCATTTCCTTTAAGATAAGAAGATAAGTATCTTTCACTTAGGTAGTTTCATTTTAACCCTGTTGGCTTAATTGATCTCATCCTAGAAAATACAAGTATTGACCAAATGACAGGCACTGTCACTCACAAAACGTCAAGTCACTAAATGGCAAATGGCAAGTCACTCAAAACACGTCATTCATTAAAAATTTTAAAGGAATTGCTTAAAATTTTACGGAATATGGGGTTTTCTCTCCTTTATTACTAAAAGTCAAGGAAAATCCCTCCCACGACATTTCAGAAGGAAGGGAGTTGTTGCTTCACACCATCATTCCTTGAGCATCAGAGAAGAGGGAAGGCATTGTCGGTTTATTCTGGAAATCCCATGAAAGAAAGAGGTTCTGTGGATGAGGGTAGGGGTAGGGGAGAGGGGGTTGTCTTGGCCAAAGCTGTGAAAATCGTGACCTTTGGAATTCATTATTCTAAAAAAAAAAAAAAAAAAAAAATCCCTACACTGGAGGAAAGCACGAAAGAGAGAGATCTGGAGAATCCGAAGTGAACAGTGAGTCCACGGGCTGCTTCCTCCTTGGTGGATCAAAGCAGTGGCTAAAAATCTCAGGGAAGTTTTCCAGCTATCAATTCTCCTGTAATAACTTTCATACACTCTGTAGAAAATTCAAAATAATGAGAGTTTTAAACAACTGTTGGAAGACACTGAGAGTGACCAAATACAGGGAGAGGCTATAGGGAACTTGACACTTCACTCAGGGGACCACATGGCCATCACATGTATGTGGTTCCCCCCAAGAGCACGTCCCCATCCTGCTGATCCAGGGATGTCACTCAAGTAGAAATTCACAGGGACCTGAGAGTAAGAGGATGGAGTTTGCGGGCAGCCAGAGATGGTAGATATTGATGGAGATGCCCACAGACGGCATGGGTGGGAGCGTGAGAAATTCTGCATGAAAACTCCACTCAGGTCTTCGGATGACCCAGGAATTGCAGTCTCTAAAGGTTCCGGGGGAAATGATTTAGAAGGCTGAATAACCTGGTCAGAGATTTCAGCAGTTGCCCTCGGCAGCAAAGACAGAATTTTAGATTCTAGTCCACCAAGTATTCCACTGAAATACTAGTGGGAGTAAAGATCACCTCAGGACTAAGGGACTTGCCCTGAAAGAGCAAAACTAGAACAGCCCCTTGGTAATGACATTAAGCCTTCCCAAGTTAAGTTCAAAGGCATGGACCAGTAATTTAAGTGCCTGCTGGAGCAAACCCAGGATCCTTCAGAAGAGCATAATAATATCCCGAGTCTCTACAACATGCTATGGACAATATCCTGTAAACTACTAAAAGTTCTTATTTTTACCATGAAGGTTCAGTTCAGTTCAGTCTCTCAATCGTGTCTGACTCTTTGTGACCCCATGAATCACAGCACGCCAGGCCTCCCTGTCCATCATCAACTCCCGAAGTTCACTCAAACTCATGTCCATCGAGTTGGTGATGCCATCCAGCCATCTCATTCTCTGTCGTCCCCTTCTCCTCCTGCCCCCAATCCATCCCAGCATCAGGGTCTTTTCCAATGAGTCAACTCTTTGCATGAGGTGGCCAAAGTATTGGAGTTTCAGCTTTAGCATCAGTCCTTCCAATGAACACCCAGGACTGATTTCCTTTAGGATGGACTGGTTGGATCTCCTTGCAGTCCAAGGGACTCTCAAGAGTCTTCTCTGACACCACAGCTCAAAAGCATCAATTCTTCTGTGCTCAGCTTTCTTCACAGTCCAATTCTCACATCCATACATGACCACTGGAAAAATCATAGCCTTGGCTAGATGGACCTTTGTTGGCAAAGCAATGTCTCTGCTTTTTAATATGTTACCTAAGGTAGAAAAGTTGAAAGTTATAAAACTTCCCTCTACACATGTTTATCTGCATCTCATAATGTTTTGTGTGTTCTCATTTCACTATCACTCAGTTTATGATATTTTGCATATTCTTTGTGATATCTTTTATCACTCATGAATTATTAAGGAGAATGTATTTAGTTTCAAAATATTTGAGGATTTTCTAGAAATCGAAATATCCAGCATGGTAGACACTAGCCATATGTTGTTATTGAGCATTTGAAATATAGCTATACCTGGGATACTGAACTTTTATTTCATGATAATTTGTTTTAATTTAAATTTAAACACTGAAGAACTGTAAAATATTTTACCATAGAAATACACTTCACTCTAACGGTTGTATCACATATTATTGTATTGCAATGTAAACCTTGGGGAAATTTATCATTTCTAGTGTCAGAACATAAGCACATCATCACTTATTTAGTCAATGTCCCAAGACTGATTCCCTTTGAACAATCTTCCTAATGAGTATTGTGGTACTTTTATGAATACTTTGTGTAGACAGCATGGGTGAAAGTGATACAGAGCTACATTTAGTTGTTATTAAATTTAAATCCTGATGATTATTTTACTTATACTAGATTCAGAGCATACTCACAGAAAACTAGTCAATCTAATCACACTAGGACCACAGCCTTGTCTAACTCAATGAAACTAAGCTATGCCCGTGGGGCAACCCAAGACGGGCGGGTCATGGTGGAGAGATCTGACAGAATATGGTCCATTGGAGAAGGGAATGGCAAACAACTTCAGTATTCTTGCCTTGAGAACCCCATGAACAGTATGAAAAGGCAAAATGATAGGATGCTGAAAGAGGAACTCCCCAGGTCGGTAGGTGCCCAATATGCTACTGGAGTTCAGTGGAGAAATAACTCCAGAAAGAATGAAGGGATGGAGCCAAAGCAAAAACAATACCCAGCTGTGAATGTGACTGGTGATAGAAGCAAGGTCCGATGCTGTAAAGAGCAATGTTGCATGGAATGTCAGGTCCATGAATCAAGGCAAATTGGAAGTGGTCAAACAAGAGATGGCAAGAGTGAACATCAACATTCTAAGAATCAGTGAACTAAAATGGACTGGAATGGGTGAATTTAACTCAGATGACCATTATATCTACTACTGTGGGCAGGAATCCCTCAGAAGAAATGGAGTAGCCATCATGGTCAACAAAAGAGTCCGAAATGCAGTACTTGGATGCAATCTCAAAAACGACAGAATGATCTGTGTTCTTTTCCAAGGCTAACCATTCAATATCACAGTAATCCAAGTCTATGCCCCAACCAGTAACACTGAATAAGCTGAAGTTGAACGGTTCTATGAAGACCTACAAGATCTTTTAGAACTAACACCCAAACAAGATATCCTTTTCAATATAGGGGACTGGAATGCAAAAGTAGGAAGTCAAGAAACACCTGGAGTAACAGGCAAATTTGGCCTTGGAATATGGAACGAAGCAGGCAAAGACTAATAGAGTTTTGCCAAGAAAATGCACTGGTCATAGCAAACACCCTCTTCCAACAACACAAGAGAAGACTCTACACTTGGACATCACCAGATAGTCAACACTGAAATCAGATTGATTATATTCTTTGCAGCCAAAGATGGAGAAGCTCTATACCGTCAGCAAAAACAAGACCAGGTTCTGACTGTGGCTCAGATCATGAACTGCTTATTACCAAATTCAGACTGAAATTGAAGAAAGTAGGGAAAACCACGAGACCATTCAGGTATGACCTAAATCAAGTCCCTTATGAGGATACAGTGGAAGTGAGAAATAGATTTAAGGGACTAGATCTGATAAATAGAGTGCCTGATGAACTATGGAATGAGGTTCGTGACATTGTACAGGAGACAGGGATCAAGACCATTCCCATGGAAAAGAAACGCAAAAAAGCAAAATGGCTGCCTGGGGAGGCCTTACAAATAGCTGTGAAAAGAAGAGAAGCAAAAAGCGAAGGAGAAAAGGAAAGATATAAGCATCTGAATGCAGAGTTCCAAAGAATAGCAAGAAGAGATAAGAAAGCCTTCCTCAGCGATCAATGCAAAGAAATAGAGGAAAATAACAGAATGGGAAAGACTAGAGATCTCTTCAAGAAAATTAGAGATACCAAGGGAACATTTCATGCAAAGATGGGCTCGATAAAGGACAGAAATGGTATGGACCTAACAGAAGCAGAAGATATTAAGAAGAGGTGGCAATAATACACAGAAGAACTGTACAAAAAGGATCTTCACGACCCAGATAATCACAATGGTGTGATCACTCATCTAGAGCCAGACATCCTGGAATGTGAAGTCAAGTGGGCCTTAGAAAGCATCACTACGAACAAAGCTAGTGGAGGTGATGGAATTCTAGTTGAGCTATTTCAAATCCTGAAAGATGATGCTGTGAAAGTGCTGCACTCAATATGCCAGCCAATTTGGAAAACTCAGCAGTGGCCACTGGACTGGAAAAGGTCAGTTTTCATTCCAAGCCCAAAGAAAGGCAATGCCAAAGAATGCTCAAACTACCACACAATTGCACTCATCTCACATGCTAGTAAAGTCATGCTCAAAATTCTCCAAGCCAGGCTTCAGCAATACGTGAACCATGAACTTCCTGATGTTCAAGCCTGTTTTAGAAAAGGCAGAGGAATTAGAGATCAAATTGCCAACATCTGCTGGATCATGGAAAAAGCAAAAGAGTTCCATAAAAACATCTATTTCTGCTTGATTGACTATGCCAAAGCCTTTGACTGTGTGGATCACAATAAACTGTGGAAAATTCTGAAAGAGATGGGAATACCAGATCACCTGACCTGCCTCTTGAGAAATCTGTATGCAGGTCAGGAAGCAACAGTTAGAACTGGACATGGACCAACAGACTGGTTCCAAATAGGAAAAGGAGTACATCAAGGCTGTATATTGTCAGCCTGCTTATTTAACTTGTATGCAGAGTACATCATGAGAAACGCTGGACTGGAAGAAACACAAGCTGGAATCAAGATCGCTGGGAGAAATATCAGTAACCTCAGATATGCAGATAACACCACTCTTATGGCAGAGAGTGAAGAGGAACTAAAAAGCCTCTTGATGAAAGTGAAAGTGGAGAGTGAAAAAGTAGGCTTAAGTCATTTGCCAGTTGATGGAGCCAGTGCGATCTTCGGTTCTGTTGCCGAGGCCAATTTGGGACTTACCTGTCTCCAAATAACCCACTGGCCTGCAGGAGCTTTCCGAACCTGGAACACACCTGCTTGGACAACAGGTCAGGGCTAGGATTGTCTTTCCTCCTTGTAAGTCAGGTGTCCAGACGTTTGGCAGGTGAATTCACCTGCACAACACCTTGGGCATCACCTTGGACTCTGTGGGACTGGGCATCTCCAACACACCTGTGTATGTGTAAGTCATTTTACATTTCAAAGCAGTGTGTTTTTCTTATTTTTATATTTTTAACTCTTTATCCTTGGATGTATAAAGTGAACTTTTGGCTTCTGTAAGTATGCTGTATGCACCTCTGATGTTTTACCATATATTTATATGTTGTACACAGTACTGGCTGATTCTGTAAATGGATGTATTGTACAGAGAACACGAACGACTCTCCCTTATTTCACGTCTTCAGCATTGTTGCATTAAAGTGGTGTAATTGATTTCTCTCCACCCATGTCAGCCACTGCGTGCTGTGCTGCCCAACGTGAGGGGTGGAGCGATTGACCTAACGACCTGCCAGTTATCCCAGTGTTTGGTCACCAGTCAGCCAGTGCTGCAGCCAGGTCACTGCTGCAGCTGCAGAGCCACTGGCACCCTGGCCACTCGTTGGTGGGCAAACGTGTCTTGCTCCTCATCTCTTCTCCAGCCTTCACTGGCAGCTCGCTGCGTGTGTGATGAATCACTACCACCAGTGTTAAGTGCTTCTGGATTCTAGCGTGAGTGCCCTGGGCAGCCCCCAGGTGGGCGTTCCTTCCACTCCCAGCCCCAGGCATACCATCTATCAGCAGTAACCCAGGATCACACTCTCCTGGGGCCACAGGGCTCCACTGGACACACCTGTGACAGCAGGTTAAGGAAGAAACAGCCGTGCCAGCCTCCGGCCTCTCTCCCAACATGTTCCCAGCAAGTAGACGTCTCCAGAGCTGTCTCATCTCCCTGCTTCCTGCCTTATCTTGTACCTCGAGTTGTGAGTTTAACATCCTCCTTGTTGAACTTAGGTCTCCCTGTGCGAGTGCGTCTGTGTGAGCTGTGAAATTGGTATGGCTTCATTAAGCCTCATTTCATCTGGAAGGTCTTGTATTTCCCCCACTTTTCCTCCAGTGTGGCATTTGTGTCATCTGCAGCACAAGTGGGAAGTTGGCAAAGACGTGGTGATTTAAGTGCAGTATTGGCCAAGTCCCTGTTGTCATCTTCCAGAGTCTTGTTTACCAAAGACAGGGAGCAGAGGCCCAAGTGTGTTTGATCCTCTTCTTCCTTCTGCTGTGACCTTTGGGGCCACTCGAGGGGACAGTTGGAAACTGGTCCGCAAGGGAAAGCACTGCTCTTGTATGTCTCTGTGGTCTTGGAAAAATAAACCTGTACAACGTGAAAAAAAAAGAAAAAAGAAAAAGTTGGCTTAAAGCTCAACATTCAGAAAACGAAGATCATGGCTTCTGGTCCCATCACTTCACGGGAAATAGGTGGGGAAACAGTGTCAGACTTTATTTTTTTGGGCTCCAAAATCACTGCAGATGGGGATTGCAGCCATGAAATTAAAAGATACTTACTCCTTGGAAGGAAATTTATGACCAACCTAGGTAGCATATTCAAAAGCAGAGACATTACTTTGCCAAAAAATGTCCATCTGGTCAAGGCTATGGTTTTTCCAGTGGTCATGTATGGATGCAAGAATTGGACTGTGAAGAAGGCTGAGCGCCGAAGAATTGATGGTTTTGAACTGTGGTGTTGGAGAAGACTCTTGAGGTCCCTTGGATTGCAAGGAGATGCAACAAGTCCATTCTGAAGAGATCAGCCCTGGGATTTCTTTGGAAGGAATGATGCTGAAGCTGAAACTCCAGTACTTTGGCCACCTGATGTGAAGAGTTGACTCATTGGAAAAGACTGTGATGCTGGGAGGGATTGGGGGCAAGAGGAGAAGGGGGCGACAGAGGATGAGATGGCTGGATGGCATCACTGACTCGATGGACGTGAGTCTCAGTGATCTCCGGGAGTTGGTGATGGACAGGGAGGCCTGGTGTGCTGCGATTCATGGGGTTGCAAAGAGTCGGACACGACTGAGGGACTGAACTGAACTGAAAAGTAAGCATGGAGAAAATTTAAGCTTCAAAATGAAGTTTGTGCAGAATGAATGGAGATGACAAAGCAGGTACTAAAACTGGAACAGGAGAGAGAAAAAGAGCCTGGAGGATATTTTACAACATTCATGATGACTGGTAATTGCAGTGGGCTGCAGTGCAGTGAAACCAAGAAAAAAGAAACAAACAAACAAACAAAGAAGGTGTTAGAGATCTTTTCAATAAATACATACAGGGTTTGATAAAAGGTTTCCTATTAGCCATCAAAAACAGATTTGACAAAACTAGTAATGGAAGCCAGAATTGAATGGCCAACAAAAACCACTCTGGATAGCTTTTAACAGACTCAAGACTTGGAACCTGGGCCAGCTATAAAACAGCTTGGATTATTGGGTGAAAAAAAATTTCAAACAGAGAGATGATGAAAAAATTATTACTCTGGTTATGGAAAATTTTCTTGCAAATTTTAAAAGAAAAAAACTAAAAATTCTAAGGTATACAAAACAGGAAAGACCTTCTACCAAATAATTGCCCAGAGAGACCTTTAAAATAATATCAAAGATCAATGGATTTAAAGTTTTGAAAATTGCAAGTCTTTTTCTTTTTAAATATATATTTACTTTAATTGGAGGTTAATTAGTTTACACTATTATTCTTTAGAGCTACATGAGAAGTGTGACTTTAGACATGATCAACATAACCCTGTGAGTATGCCTTTATTTTTTAAAGCCTTTCTCCTCTTTATTTTAGCAATGGATTGAAATGTGTGATTTTCTCTTGAGATGAAAATATTTTCAATGCATGGTGATCTTGCTGGATGGGTTTAGTACTTTCTGCATAACTGATACAGGAACTCCTATATGACTCCCATCCATCCTGCTTTAAAAGTCAGAAAAAAGCAGCAAACTGGGAGGGACATAGCTTATGCTCAGAGTAGTAATGTTTGAAGGCTTTCAAAGTATGTTGGTTTTTCCCTCCTTCCAACTGCGTGTCCCTATTTTCTTCTTCAGTTCAGTTCAGTTGCTCAGTCGTGTCTGGCTCTTTGCGACCCGATGAATCATAGCATGCCAGGCCTCCCTGTCCATCACCAACTCCCAGAGTTCACTGAAACTCATGTCCATCCATCCAGCCATCACATCTTCTGTCGTCGTCCCCTTCTCCACCTGCCCCCAATCCCTCCCAGCATCAGGATCTTTTCCAATGAGTCAACTCTTCTCATAAGGTGGCCAAAGTATTGGAGTTTCAGTTTTAGCATCAGTCCTTCCAATGAACACCCAGGACTGATTTCCTTTAGGATGGATTGGTTGGCTTTCCTTGCAGCTTTCTTCACAGTCCAACTCTCACATCCATACATGACTACTGGAAAAACCATAGCCTTGACTAGACAGACCTTTGTTGGCAAAGTAATGTCTCTGCTTTTTAATATGCTGTCTAGGTTGGTCATAACTTTCCTTCCAAGGAGTAAGCGTCTTTTAATTTCATGGCTGCAATCAACATCTGCAGTGATTTTCTTCTTACAGCTCACAAAATGTAAGGGTCTTGTTGTTGTTAAGAGTTGTTCTTTGTAGGTTTTTTTTCTTTCCCCAGATGAAAGTCCTATCTCTCCTTTGTTTGCTTCTCTATGCAGTATTTGACTTGCTCAATTCTTGCCTAATTGTGTCAATGAGCTCTTCTTTTAGCTGTGCATTTTCACATGACGTTAGTCACCCAGCATTTCGCATGATGTACCCTACATATCAGCAGTGGCCACAGGACTGGAAAAGGTCAGTTTTCATTCCAAGCCCAAAGAAAAGCAATGCCAAAGAATGCTCAAACTACCACACAATTGCACTCATCTCACATGCTAGTAAAGTAATGCTCAAAATTCTCCAAGCCAGGCTTTAGCAATATGTGAACCGTGAACTTCCTAATGTTCAAGCTGGTTTTAGAAAAGGCAGAGGAACCAGAGATCAAATTGCCAACATCCACTGGATCATGGAAAGAGCAAGAAAGTTCCAGAAAAAAAAATGTATTTCTGCTTTATTGATTATGCCAAAGCCTTTGACTGTGTGGATCACAATAAACTGTGGAAAATTCTGAAAGAGATGGGAATACCAGACCACCTGATCTGCCTCTTGAGAAATTTGTATGCACGTCAGGAAGCAACAGTTAGAACTGGACATGGAACAACAGACTGGTTCCAAATAGGAAAAGGAGTTCCTCAAGGCTGTATATTGTCACCCTGTTTATTTAACTTATATGCAGAGTACATCATGAGAAACGCTGGGCTGGAAGAAACACAAGCTGGAATCAAGATTGCCGGGAGAAATATCAGTAACCTCAGATATGCATATGACACCACCCTTATGGCAGAAAGTGAGGAGGAACTAAAAAGCCTCTTGATGAAAGTGAAAGTGGAGAGTGAAAAAGTTGGCTTAAAGCTCAACATTCAGAAAACGAAGATCATGGCATCCGGTCCTACCACTTCATGGGAAATAGATGGGGAAACAGTGGAAACAGTGTCAGACTTTATTTTTCTGGGCTCCAAAATCACTACAGATGGTGACTGCAGCCATGAAATTAAAAGACGCTTACTCCTTGGAAGGAAAGTTATGACCAACCTAGATAGCATATTCAAAAGCAGAGACATTACTTTGCCAACAAAGGTTCGTCTAGTCAAGGCTATGGTTTTTCCTGTGGTCATGTATGGATGTGAGAGTTGGACTGTGAAGAAAGCTGAGTGCCGAAGAATTGATGGTTTTGAACTGTGGTGTTGGAGAAGACTCTTGAGAGTCCCTTTGACTGCAACGAGATCCAACCAGTCCATTCTGAAGGAGATCAGCCCTGGGATTTCTTTGGAAGGAATGATGCTAAAGCTGAAACTGCAGTACTTTGGCCACCTCATGTGAAGAGTTGACTCATCGGAAAAGACTTTGATGCTGGGAGGGATTGGGGGCAGGAGTAGAAGGGGACAACAGAGGATGAGATGGCTGGATGGCATCACTGACTCGATGGACGTGAGTCTGAGTGAACTCTGGGAGTTGGTGATGGATGGGGAGGCCTGGCGTGCTGCGATTCATGGGGCCACAAAGAGTCAGACACGACTGAGCGACTGATCTGATCTGACCTTGCATATCAGTTAAATAAGCAGGGCGACAAGATACAGCCTTGATGTACTCCTTTCCCAATTTGGAACTATTCTGTTGTTCCATGTCCAGTTCTAACTGTTGCTTCAAGATTGCTGGGAGCAATATCAATAACCTCAGATGTGCAGATGACACCACCCTTATGGCAGAAAGTGAAGAGGAACTAAAGAGCCTCTTGATGAAAGTGAAAGAGGAGAGTGAAAAAACTGGTTTAAAACTCAACATTCAAAAAACAAAGATCATGGCATCTAGTCCTACTGGGAGCCAGCACAGGAGTTCCCACCCATGGAAAGGTCATGCGGAGAGCCCTGATATGCAAAGGCGAGTCAGGGCTCGAGGGCCACCCCCTGGATCTGCCTGAGTGTCTACCCCAAAACCAGAGTCTGTCTGTTTTACTGCTTGATGACTTTCACCAACTCTGACAGTCATGGGCGGGCTATCCCAGACCACCTTTTCTCTGAAAGAAATCAACTTAGAGCTCTAGCTAATTAGCCTCCTGGGCATAATAGGAGTGTTTCAATCCAAACCCCTCAGATGGCTCTCTAACTTGCCTGACAGGTTTACCCAGACTCCTACAGCTACGCATAGGATTGTTTGCAGTCTCCTAACCGTGAGAGGCACAGGAAGCTTAAGATATTCAAATAGTATAGAGCCTCTCGGAGAGTTAGAAATTGTCAGAATAGAACTAGTAGATTTCATTGTTGCGCCAGTGCTTGCTGCCAAGTTTCCACACCCGCTATATTGTATCCTTGGAAGTGTATTAATTAATATAGTTGGCATGTAGAAAAAATAAGTAGTGGCCTTGGTGTTAACAACTTTAGATCCTTAAGGTAATAAATTCTTTCCTTTGTTGTAAACCCACTGCACCTTTGCCCTATAGGGATGCAACTTTATCTAACACCTTCAGAGGATGGTGCCAAACTTTAAAATAATTACTCTTAGAGAAAATAAGTCTTATGGTTGACAAACCTTTATCAGAGTCATAAAATGTTAACAGGCCTTCTGGCCAGAAGATGATGTAAATCACCTAAACCATTTGTATACGATAAGTTTGCAGAAAAGAAAGCCTGGTCTCAGTAAGGATCAAAGACTGCTGACTTTGCATGATTTCACATCCCCTATTGTCTTCTATGTGCAACTTAGGGTATATAAGCTCCCTTTGAAAATAAAGCTACGGGCCTTGCTCAAAGCTTGGTCTCCCCATGTCGTTCTTTCTTGTTTCCTTTTCCTCCTTTTCTCTTCTGTTCTTCCTTTATGCCAAAATAATTGGAGCGCGGGTGTCCTCTGCAACTACTTATTTGCCAGGGCTTTTAAGACCCACTCGAGAAGGTGCCCAAGGTGGGCCACCTTCTGCTATTCGAGAGGGCGCCTGTGGCCTCTGTGGTCAGAGCAAGTTTGGTGTCACGAACTTTATTGATTTCCCATGTAAACCAGTTATTATTGAGCCTCTAATAAATCTCTGCCTTGCTATCCTTTAATCGCCAATGCCGTCCTCCTGAGGGAATCCCTGGATCCAACCGGGGCTGGATCTCGGTACAGTCCCATCACTTTATGGCAAACAGATGGCGAAACAATGAGAACAGTGATGGAATTTAATTTTTTGGGCTCCAAAATCACTGCAGATGGTGACTGCAGCCATGAAATGAAAAGATGCTTGCTCCTTGGAAGAAAAGCTATAACCAACCTAGACAGCATATTAAAAAGCAGAGACATTACTTTGCCGACAAAGGTCCATCTACTGAAAGCTTTGGTTTTTCCAGTGTATGAATGTGAGAGTTGGATTGTAAAGCAAGTTGAGCACTGAAGAGTCGATGCTTTTGTACTGTGGTGTTGGAGAAGACTCTTGAGAGTCCCTTGGACTGCAAGGAGATCCAACCAGTCCATCCTAAAGGAGATAAGTCCTGAGTGTTCATTGGAAGGGCTGATGCTGAAGCTGAAACTCCAATACCTGGCCACCTGACGTGAAGAACTGACTCACTGGAAAAGACTCTGTTGCTGGGAAAGATTGAAGGCAGGCAGAGAAGGAGATGACAGAGGATGAGATGGTTGGATGGCATCACCAACTCGATGGACAAAAGTTTGAGCAAACTTCAGAGGTTGGTGGTGGACAGGGAAGCCTGACATGCTGCAGTACATGGGATCACAAAGAGTTGGAGACAACTGAGCAAATGAACTGAAATGATCAGGCTGAATGCCTAGTTTATAGTGTGGAAATGACTTACTACACAGCATCAGTAAATTGGTAGAAAAAAAAAAAGAAAAAGTCAGACATCAGAGAGGGAGACTCTTATGCAGCATTAATTTTATATGTGTATATATATATATATATATATTTATTTATTGATATTTATGTATTTATATATGTGTGTTTGTGTATATTGGAGAGGGGCATGGCCACCCACTCCAGTATTCTTGTCTGGAGAATCCTCATGGACAGAGGAGCCTGGTGGGTTACAGTCTATGGGGTCCCAAAAAGGAGTCGGACATGACTGAGTGACTAAACACATATGTGTGTGTGTGTGTGTGTGTGTGTGTATACATATATAGTTGTTCAGTTGCTCAGTCATGTCTGACTCTTTGCCACCCCATGGACTACAGAACGCCAGGCTTCCCTGTCCTTCACCATCTCCTGAAGCTTGCTCAAACTCATGTCCACTGAGTTAATGATGCCATCCAACCATCTCATCCTTTGTTGTTCCTTTCTCCTCCTGCCTCCAATCTTTCCCAGCATCAGGGTTTTTTGTAATGAGTCAGTTCTTCACAACAGGTAACCAAAGTATTGGACCTTCAGCTTCAGCATCAGTCCTTCCAAAGAATATTCAGACTGTTTTCCTTTAGGTTTGACTGATGTGATCTCCGTGCAGTCCAAGGGTCTCTCAAGAGTCTTCTCCAACACCACAGCTCAAAAGCATCAGTTCTTCAGCAATCAGCCTTCTTTATAGTCCAACTCTCACATCCATACATGACTACTGAAAAACCCATAGCTTTCCATATACAGACTTTTGCTGGCAAAGCAATATCTTTGCTGTTTAATACACTGTCTATATTTGTCATACCTTTCCTTCCATGGAGCAAGCATCTTCTAATTTCATGGCTGCAGTCATCATCCACAGTAATTTTGAAGTCCAAGAAAAGAAGATCTGTCCCTGTTTCTACTTTTTCCCTTTCTACTTGTGATGAAGTGATGGAACCAGATGCCATGATCTTTGCTTTTTGAATGTTGAGTTTTAAGTCAGCTTTTTCACTCTCCTCTTTTACCCTCATCAAGAGACTCTTTAGTTCCTCTTCGATTTCTGGCATAAGGGTGGCATCATCTGTGTATCTGAGGTGATTGATATTTTCCTGGCAATCTTGATTCCAGTTTGTGCTTCATCCAGCCTGGCATTTCTCATGATGTTCTCTGCATATAAGTTAAGTAAACAAGGTGACAATATACAGCCTTGTCATACTCGTTTCCCAATTTTGAACCAGTCTGTTGTTCCATGCAAGGTTCTAACTGCTGCTTCTTGACCCACAAACAGATTTCTCAGGAGACAGGTGAGGATGTCTGGTATTCCCATCTCTTGAAGATCACAGTTTGTTGTGATCCACACAGTCAAAGGCTTCACCATAGTCAATGAAGCAGAATTAGATGTTTTTCTTGAATTTCCTTGCTTTCTCTATGATCCAACGGATGTTGGCAATTTGATATCTGGTTCCTCTGCTTTTTGTAAACCCAGAATGGAAAATTGTAAATAGTATTATATATATATTATATATGTCCATATATATATATATCATGCATATCTTTTTTTAAAGTCACATTCCTTAAGTATCAGGGAAGGGAGCCAAGTCCTTGGTAATTAGTAAAGCTAGTGGAGGTGATGGAATTCCAGTTGAACTCTTTAAAATCCTGAAAGATGATGCTGTTAAAGTGCTGCACTCAGTGTGCCAGGAAATCTGGAAAACTCAGCAATCGCCACAGGATTGGGAAAAGTCAGTTTTCATTCCAATCCCAAAGAAAGTCGGTGCAAAATATGGTGAATAATTAATTGAATACATTTCAATCCATTCTTGGATGTGTCTCAGGGACTTTTAAACTGCACATTCCTATAACAAAACAAGTATTCATATACCCATGTTCAGATTATTTTGATGAAATGATTAATGAGATGGGAAATAAATAGCAGAATGATTTTCTTTGTCTCATTTACAGCATTAACCTGGGATGCAAGAATAAGAATAATTGAATGTATTTATACTGAAAATTACCACTGCAGCTAGCTTGGTTTTTTTTCATCTTAAGCCTGAATTTAATTTTCTTTGAGGAGTATATGTGCTTCTTTGGTTGAATATTTGCTTGTGGAAAGTTGTAATACAAAGCATGTTAAATTCACACCTAAGAATTTTGACTGAAATGCTGCTGATGAAAACTATAGAGACCAAGTCCTCCCACATTCTTCAGAGTGAAACTGAATCTGTCCTCTCAGTGACCGCCTCTGCAGGAGTCCTGTGCTTCTTTGCCAGGTGCTTCTCATATCCTTGGGCCTTTGGTAACTTCCCTGGTGGCTCAGTCAGTAAAGTGTCTGCCTACAATGTGGGAGACCTGGGTTCAATCCCTGGGTGGAAAAGATCCTCTGGATAAGGAAATGGCAATCCACTCCAGTACTCTTGCCTGGAAAATCCCATGGATGGAGAAGCGTGGTAGGCTACGGTCCATGAGGTCGCAAAGAGTCGGACATGACTGAGTTACTTCACTTCACTTTAGTGACTGAAAAACAAGAGCAATAGTTTCTTTCCAATAGTATGTTAGTTTCTACTATACAGCAAAGTGAGTCAGCTATAGATAGATAGCAGCTATATTAAAGGTTCAGTCCTTTATGTTTGGGGAAAATCAGGGTAAGGCACATGTCCTCTTTTGGACAGAATGATTTAGGACATGGAGAAGATGATTTTAAGATGACCAAGGAAGGAGAGTTGGCATAGGTCACATGTGACCTCTGGACCATGTTGGAAGAACATGGAAATGTGCTTGGGGAAAGCCTACACATTACTAGGTGAAGAGGACCCATTGGAAGAGGAGAAAAGGGACAGGGATGTCTCTATTTATCCATAGATTTAAAAGAATTTTTCCAGCAGGAAAGCCACAAAGGTCTCAGAAGCCTCAGTTACACATAATTTCTAACAGTACATAATGATGAATCCAAGGAAAATGTAGACTTCAACTCACAGAGGGGTTGAGAATGTGGCTCAAACCTTCTGGGGGAAAAAGGGGAGGGGAGATGTCTGGAGGGTGGACCAAGTGTACACCAAAATAATCTTGAACTTTTACAAAAAACTGAAATTCATCCCTGTGTTCTTAGAAGGAGTAGTGGTACTTTCCAAGAAGAAAAACAGATTCCAATTTGCACAAATATGAGAGAACAGAAAAGTTTTATTAAAATAACAATAAGCAAATAATTGGCAGCTGTTAGTTTCACAGGAAAAGGAGAGAGAGAACTGGTTATTCAGCAAACTGGTTGTTGTTGGTCAAAGATTTCCTACAGATACATCTGAATACACCAAGCATTATTCCCTTATCTGTTGAATATCTTTTGCACCTTTTGGCATTTCAGGTAGTTGAGTTCTGAAAGATCTATTTGCCAGAGAACTCTTTGTTCATAATGGTCAGTTGATAAGGAACCATTTGAGGCCTTCAGTAAAATTATAAGTGAACAAATTTTCATTCATTAGAAGGATTTCTATCAGTATTCTTTAGGTAAGTTTAACTAATGGGAAGAATTGATCTTTCAAATAAACTATAAGGGTAAGATGATCAGTGCCATCTAAAGACAACATAAGTGAGAAAAAGATGTAGGGGAAGATCACCCACCAATCTAGAAAGGATCTAGAGGAGAAATCTCTTCTAGGGATAAAGAGACAAAGCCTGGGGTCATCTTCTTGGGTTTCCTGCATCCCCTGTCTTGGTGTCTCTGAGAAAGAATTCACAAATTAGGGAGCATCAATACATTCTGCTTCGGAGTGTCACAAGTTGAGAATTTATCCCTTTCCTGTTAAATCAATCAAACATATACCAATTACCAATAGTGAACTTACTCTCCTTAGCCCTGAGAGTCTCAGAAAAAAAGGAGAATGCTCTGAGTTACATGGGGTAGGACCACCAGAAAATATGCAGGAAATATAGACAGATTTTCATGAAGTTTAATCCTTAAACAGAGAGAAGACAAGGGAAGCAAACTCTAACAACTTAAGGATGATTTCAAGTATCTTATTCTGACTCAAAACATCATCTCTGGCTGTTTGCTGCCTTGAAACCCAGTAAGCTTCCGTTTCTGCCAATTGCCTTTCCATTTTCACCTTCCACTTTTGCTGTTCTAGTTTATCCTTCAGCTTCCTGATTTCCTCTTTGAAGTCCTGTTTTATCTGAGCTATTGCTCTCTCGAGCTCTTCTCTGTAACTTTCTTGTAACACTTGGATTTGTTTCTGAATCTCCTCCTCGGTCTTCTGATACAGGCTATTCATGTAGTATCTACCATTGTACTTGTCCACCACATCCTGGACCAGGGCCAGCAGCTGCTCCCTCTGGTTCTCCTGCTCAGCTCCTGTGGCCTTGTTGTTGAAAACACAGTAGCGATCTCTGAACTTGCGAATCAGCTCTTGGATGGCTGTAGGAGCTTGCTTTAAGTAATCACGGAAATCCTACCTTCTAACTCATCTTTCCAGGTGAATAAGGCAATCATGTCTTCCCTAGCTCTCTCTCCAAACATCATCAGGATCTTCTCTGTGGCTTTCTGGCCTTCGGGCATGTAATGGCCCAGGGGGATGACCAGGAGCAGAGCATGAGGCCCTGGGGAGGTCAGCACCATGCAGCGGGTAATCTTGACAGTCTCAGCATCTAGGACTTCCATGTCAAAGAGGCCAGGTGTGTCCATGATGACAACTTCTCTCCCCTTCTAGGTGCTGCTTCCTTTCTTACAGTGCTTGGTGATGGATACAGCCGAAAAGCTAGATGGAAACACTTTTTCTCTGAGGATGCTATTTCCTGTTGTGCTTTTTCCTGCCCCAGTCTTACCCACTAACACAAGTCTCAGCTGGGAATCTCCAGGGTTTGCAAGCCCTGGAACATCAGGAAACAAAAGTCTCAGTGTTAGAATGAACTTCAACTGTCTCCCCTGCAAGGCTCCTGCCCAGTGAATAAATATTCAACCCTGAATATTCATTGGAAGGACTGATGCTGAAGCTGAACTTCCAATACTTTGGCCACCTGATGCAAAGACCAGACTCACTGGAAAAGATTCTGATGCTGGGAAAGGTTGAAGGCAAAAGGAGCAGGGGGTGGCAGAGGACAAAATGGCTAGACAGCATCACCAAATCAATGGACATGAATTTGAGCAAACTCCAGGAGAGAGTGGAGGACAGAGGAACCTGGCAAGCTGCAGTCCATGGGCATGACTTAGCAACTGAACAACAATAACAACAGATATTTTTCAGGATCCCTTTCAGCTTCTTACTCTGACCTTGTGGAAGCAAACAGCTCATAGAGAAGTAAGCAATATGATTAAGAAGAGGACTCTGAGTTGCTCCCAGTAGCTGTTCTTCGTAAGATAGGAGATAACACAAAATTGACTATGCATATTCGACTTCCTAGGAAAGTTGAAAGTTAATATCAGAGCAGTAGAGCACAGCAATTGAAACTTGAATTTAAACACCAAATCGTCTACCAGCTCTTTCTGTGCCAGTATTCAGCAAGTCTCTGCATATCTCTGCAATGTGTCTATAAAGTCAAAGTCCTCTGGATTTGTCAGGCATAGACCCAGGACCAGAGGGATGGCAATTGACAATCACAAGTGAAAGCCTGTTTTTCCGAGAAGGCAGACTTTGCCGGCTGCCCCTTGAACTTAAGAGTCTGATTCCTGAATGAGGAATCCTGTTATATCTACCCATTTCTGCTTTGAGACAATGTCTACATTATCCCATGCACAACATCATAGACACTGTTAGCAACCAGGTTATTTTCAGAGCCATCACCATTCACCCAGGTCCTCAGACTGGAAAGCTAGGAGTCGCCCTCGACTCCCCTCTTTCCCCCACTTTCCAGATCCAGCCCATCAGCATGTTCTCTTGGCTCCGAATCTGTTCGCCTGTCTCTGTTTTGAAGACCATCATTCCAGTCCAGATTCCATCACCACCCCTGCCTCAGCAGTCTCCTAACAGGTATCTCCACTTCTGCTTTGTCTCTTCCAGTCTATTCTGTGAGGTGGGCTAATCTTTAAAAAAAAATATCAATCAAACAGAACCAGGAAATTGCAGAAACCTCTCCTGTGACATCCACAAAATCTGTAGTTAGCCTCCGTCTCCCACACACTTTCTGATGAAGTGTTTGCTGATCCCTGAATCCCTAAGGCAGAGTTTTTCCCACTTGAGAACCAGAATCCCAGGATAAAAAAAGTAAATTTCCCAATGCTGCAAACACTGGATATGGGATGACTAAGATATATCTAAGAAAAAAATGTACATAAGAATTCAGAGTATTCTTAATAGTTGGCTTCACAATAGAAGCTCCAACCTAAGGAGATCCCAGGGCATTGGTTGGCCTTAGAGACAGGCTGTAGGAAATTAATGGTCCAGCAGTAAAAAGGCACCAAGGCCAGTGCCAACACTGCAACCATTGGCCAATGCTGATAACGAATGGATGGCAACCTCTGAAGATGGCAGCCATAGCCACGAAGGAATCCATCTCTGCACTCATGCCTGGGGAAGGTGGATTCTGAGCTCCTCTCATCGAGATGCTGGGTCTGTTTCTCCAACCCTCCAGTCTGACTGGGCCATGTGACTTGCTTTGGATCATAGGATCATGAAAACATGGTTAAGCAGAGAATCCAAAAGCACTGACATATTGGGCTTTGCCTTCTCTTTCTGATTTTTGGAACCCTACACCTGCCCTGGTTTAGCCTACTTGATGAGGGGCACAAGGCCCTGTTATCCCTGTCTGCCTGGTCGACCCAGAGCTTGCTGACCACCAGACATGTCTATGAGGCTACCCAAGATTATTGTGTTGCATCCTAAACCACCAGTTAAGCACCCACACATGAGTCAGTCTGGCTGAAATTAGCCAGGTTGGTCCAGACACAAGCACAGCCCAAATGAGTGACCCTCAAAATTAAGAGCCAACTAAATGGTTGCTGTTTTAGGTTCCTAAATTGTGGGATGATTTGCTAAACCAGAAAAAGCTCAAATGATAGAATCTATTCCTAGGATAAAGGGGTAGAGGGAGGGTTATATGAGAAATGGAGTGATCAGTCTGTTGAGTGTGTTGCTTAGAGTGAGGCCACTGGGAGCAGGGAAATTAGGGGCCTGAATGAGGCATTGATCACCCCCACGTTCCTCCTTCCTAGTCCTCTCGGGCTGAAGAGAGGGTGGGAGAAACCAGCCGGGAGGCCACAACCCATGATCTGGTGTGCCCACATGGTAGGAAGTAGCAAATAAGAAACCTCTTCAAGCCCGGGAGAGGTCAGGGTATTGGAACTCTCCTCCTGCTCACTGTTAAGCTACATCATAAGGAGGATGCAGAGAGGGTGGAGAGAATGAGAGTGCAGAGCAAATGAAGGGAAACAGAAATGTGGTTGAAGATGTTTTGCTCTTGTACAGGTTGGCTGGATGACAGGGCAGGAGATTCCCAGCCCTCCCCCCAAGCCTGGCTGCCCTCCCCAAGCAGCCTGTCACCGTGACTGGTCCTGGGTTCGCTGAGGTACTGGGTGTCCATTGTGGTTTGGATTCCTGGGAATAAAGAGACAGAATTACGTTATTACAGGGACATGCAGAATAAACTGGAAACATCGACCTCCTATAAACCACACTTTCCCTTTCTTCATAAACTTGGTACTCAATCTCTCCTCTATTTCTCAATACTTCTTAACTCCGCTTTCAGTCTCATTTTCAGGCTGTCATTTTTCTTTACACAGATGTAAGTGCTTCAAGTGCTTCCTTGGCACTGGTTCTGGGTGCCCTTCCCTCCTCTATGCAATTATTGCTCTGAATGCCATGTAGTCTGCAGCCTAGACCCTTCCCAGAGTTCCATCCTTTTCTATCTCATTCAAATTCTCCATTTGGCAATTTTGTGGGCATCTCAAACCGATTTGGACAAAATGACACCCTGACCTCCATCTCCAGCCTTGTTCACATTTCAGTAAATTACATCATGAAACGGCTCATGCAGAATCCTGGGGTCATATCTAAAACACTTCTTTCCTCACTTACAGTCCATCACCAAATCCTATAGATTTTTGTTCCCCAAATGAAAAATTATCCATTTCTCCCTATTTCCATATGAATCCAATCCTATCATTTGATTGCAATGTGGTAGGCTCCCAAATGATACTGTATCTTCAATCCCTCCTCTACTTAATAGTCAGATGCCTTTATAAAATTTATAATCGAAGGATAATTGCTTTACAGCATTGTGTTGGTTTCTACCAAACATCAACATGAATCAGTCATAGGTTTACCATGTTTGCTCCCACATGAACATCCCTCCCATCTCCCTCTGCATCCCTTCCTCTAGGTTGTTACTGAGACCCAGTTTGAGGTCCCTGAGTCATACAGCAAATTCCCATTGGCTACCTATTTTATATGTGGTAATGTATATTTCCATGTTACTCTCTCTGTACATAGTCAAATGCCTTTTTGATATTTGTTTTTTTCTCTTGTTTAGATTTTTTAATGAATTGCTTTTGTTTTTTATTTTTCAAATAGTTGAAAGTCCTTGGAATGGTCCCAAAGGACTTGCACAATCAATTTCTCCCTCTCTCTCAAAAATCTTTAATCATACTGCCTCCTCAGTATTCCCTGAATCCTCTAAGGTCCCCCCAGCTCCTAGACCTTTGAGGAGCACTTCCCCCTCCCTGGAGTACTGCCACCCCCACCCAATGGCCAACTTGTTTCTGCTCAACCCTGAGGTCTCAGTGTTTTGTTATTTCTCCAGAGGGGACCTCTCCACCCACATCATCAACCAAGAAGACAGGTTTAGTGTGGAGTTTGTTCTAACCACACCCAAGAGTTTCTATAGAATACATACCAAGATAGGAAGTTGTTTGATTTTTTTTTTTTTTTTTTACTGCCTCCTTGTAGACTGCTAGCTTTGTGATGGTAAACCTTCTGTGTCTTGCATATGCCCTTATTCCCTAGGAAAAAAGCACAGTATTCGACAAAGCATGGATCTCAAAAAATATTTGTTCAATAAATGAATTGATTAAAACCTCCCACTGTTTCTTGCCTCCTCTGTGATTAAGCTTTATGTCTTGCTTGCACCTGGCTGTGAAAAAACTTATCTTTTCCTTATTAACAACACATTGCTCTTGAAACATGGCATTACATTTTAGATGTTTTCATCCATCACTACCTACTAAGGTTGGGCAGTGGAGAAAGCCATTTGAAGAATTCTTAGCAGAGCAGATTTTAACTAGAACAGGCTGAAAATGCTATTTGGTAAAGACAGAGTCGTCTTATAGGAATGCATCAAATACAGAATTGAAACACTTTATTTTGAAAGTCAATTAGGAATAAGAGTAGGAAACAGCTTCCTATAAACTGGGAAGTGAAATCACAGAATTTTAAAGAATAAGCTTTGTTCACAAAGTTGATGTTGGTTGTGGGCATTAGGAGAAGGAGTAAGATACCAGAAAAAGTAGCACAAAAGGTTTGGGTTATGTCTTAAAGTCTACCGTCCAGTCTGTGGACTCTGTCTTCCACATTCTTTAATGCTGTTCTGTTTATCCTGGTTCAGATATTAAACCAGAGGACTGACCTTGTCTACACACTGACACTGAATGGCTGAATTCTCCTCCAACTGTCTAAGGAACAAGCATCAGTTGATCCCCTGCTTCTCCTGAATGGTAGACAGTAACATGGGTTGGAGTCTCCCTCCTCCTGTCTTCTAAAAGCTTCTTGTCGAGTCCAGCTTGACAAGCAGGGTTTTGAAAAGTGTGATACGGCGAGAAAATGAGAAACGAGACACAAGAATTCAGAGAAAAGTGAGGATCAAAGGACCAACATGGCTCCAAGGTGAAGGTGCCGCACTGAATCCAAGCCAGCTTAATTATACTTTCAGACGTGAATGAAAGAATATGCGGGGAGTTAAACTGTAACTCATGTGGCCTTCAGGGCTAAAGAACAAAATGATTATTAACTGCCGGGAGCTAGCGTGAGGAACTCCGCCCGTGGCAAAGGTCATGAGGAAGGAGGCTTGGCATATGCAAAGGCGGGATCAAGCCTCAGGAGTCCCCCTGGAAATTCTCGAGCACCTACCCCCAGAACCAGATTCTGCCTACTTTACTGCTTTGTGCTCTCACCTACACCTCTGACTTTATGGGGGGCTGTCCCCCACCACCTCTATCTGAAAAAGAGTTAACTTACAGCTCCAGTTGATAAAGTTCCTGGGCGTGACAAGAGTGTTTCAACATACAAACTCCTTTGCAAGTCCTCTAGCATGCCTGAACAGGTTCTTCTGGCCACATGTGATTGTTCACAGCCTCCCAACCATGAGAGGCATGAGATGTTCTAAACTGTCTAAATACAGATTCCTTTGAGTAGTTAAAAGATTGATTAGAAATTGTATTGGTGAAGGGTTTTTCACTTGTTTGGCCAATGTTTGCTGCTAAGTTTCCATATCCCTTACCTACTGTGTCCCTGGCAGTGTATTGATTAATATAATTGGTTTATAGGAATGTAAGTAGTAGCTTTAATGTTTGTAACCTTGGACCCTTGAGTTAATTCTTTTCTGGTTATAGCCCACCACACCTTTGCCCTATAGGAATGCAACTTTATCTGATGCTTTCAGAGGGTGGAGCCTGACTTTAGTTTAATCACCTTTAGAGAAAAATAAGTTTTCTGAAGAAAGGGTCATAAAATGTTAACAGGCCTCCTGGCCAGAAGATGATGTAAATCACCTAAACTTTTGCATATGATAAGTTTGCAGGAAGAAAGTCTGGCTTCGATTAGGATCAAGGACTGCTGTCTTTGCATGACTCTACCCCTTCCCCCATTATCCTTTATGCATAACTTAAGGTATAAAAACTACCTTGGAAAATAAAGTGCAGGCCTTGTTCACTGAAACTTGGTCTCCCCATGTCATTCTTTCTCTCACCTTTTGGCTGAATTCCCATCTGGAGCGTGGAGGCTCATCAAGCCTACTAATTATGCCTGGGCTTCTAAGATCTGACCAGGGAGGCCTTAGTGTCTCCTCTCCTTTGGGAGAACGGGAGGACGCCTGCAGCCTATGTAGGTGACGTAAATTCCTTGCCTTGGAATTTTATTAGCTTTCCACATAAACCAAGTTATTCAGCCTCTTTTCTCCACTAAATTTTCCTGCTGAGCTATCCTTATTCTATTACTCTTTATATCCATAATTCATATTTAATTAAAGCTATTGTATCCAGTTTGCCGACGCCGTCCTTGCTTCGAATTCCCTGGATCCACCAGGGCTGGACCCCGGCAATTAACCATTGAGTAATTAGGAAACAGTAACCAATAATGGGAGAAGGCAATGGCACCCCACTCCAGTACACTTGCCTGGAAAATCCCATGGACAGAGGAGCCTGGTAGACTGCAGTCCATGGGGTCACTAAGAGTTGGGCACGACTGAGTGACTTCACTTTCACTTTTCACTTTCATGCATTGGAGGAGGAAATGGCAGCCCACTCCAGTGTTCTTGCCTGGAGAATCCCATGGATGGCGGGGCCTGGTGGGCTGCCGTCTATGGGGTCGCACAGAGTCGGACATGACTGAAGCGACTTAGCAGCAGCAGCAGCAGCAGCAGCAACCAATAACGACTGTAGATGGAGGTTCGTGACACTGAACAGGAGACAGGAATCAAGACCATCCGCAAGGTAAAGAAATTCAAGAGAGCAAAATGGCTGTCTGAGGAGGCCTTATAAATAGCTATGAAAAGAAGCTAAGCAAAAAGCAAAGGAGAAAAGGAAAGATATACCCATTTGAAAGCAGAGTTCCAAAGAATTGCAAGGAGAGATAAGAAAGGCTTCCTCGGTGATCAGTGTAAAGAAATAGAGGAAAACAATAGAATGGGAAAGACTAGAGATCTCTTCAAGAAAATTCGAGATACCAAGGGAACATTCGATGCAAAGATGGGCTCAATAAAGGATAGAATGGTAGGGACCTAACAGAAGCAGGAGATATTAAGAAGAGGTGGCAAGACTACACAGAAGAACTGTACAAAAACGATCTTCACAACCCAGGTAATCATGATGGTGTGATTACTGACCTAGAGCCAGACATCCTGGAATGTGAAGTCAAGTGGGCCTTACAAAGCATCACTACGAACAAAGCTAGTGGAGGTGATGGAATTCCAGTTGAGTTATTTCAAATCCTGGAAGATGATGCTATGAAAGTGCTGCACTCAATATGCCAGCACATTTGGAAAACTCAGTAGTGGCCACATGTCAGGGGACGTTTAACTTTAAGGAGTCCAATATGATGCACTTTTCTTCCTTTGTGTGCCATTTCTCGAGGATTCTCTGTTCCTTATTAGTTCCAATTCCAGGAACGAGTAGAGCTGCATGCACTTCTCAGGACTGAGATCATGGGAAAGGGTACCTGCTTAGATTCCTTTCAGTAGCTCCCTTCAGTGACTCTTTTCAGTGTCAGTGACCTTTTATGTATTAGACTATCCATTTTGTTGCAATTGATGGAATTTCATCCTTTGTAATGGCTGAGTAATCACTTTACTAAAAATATATAGACCTGCATTTCTGCTAATCAAATACCCTTGCTCCATTAGAGACTTGGGTCCCCCGCATCCTTCTTTCTGTCTTCATTCTTTTTGGAGAGTGGAAACCTGCCAAGCTCACTCTCTTACCCGGGCTTTTAAGACCTCCTTGAGAGGACACCCTGTGCCTTCATGAGTGGTACAAGTCCTGTGCATGGGCTTTACTGGTTTTCCACATAACCCTAGAGATACTGCTCTCTCTCTTTCCCTTTCCCTCTTTTTTTCATCGACTCAGGTGCACCAGGCCCCGGTCTGTAAAGAAGACCACAGCCACAGGACTGGAAAAGGTCAATTTTCATTTCAATCCCAAAGAAACGCAATGCCAGAGAGTGCTCAAACTACTGCACAATTGCACTCATCTCACACACTAGTAAAGTAATGCTAAAAATTCTCTAAGCCAGGCTTCAGCAATACGTGAACTGTGAACTTCCAGATGTTCAAGGTGGTTTTAGAAAAGGCAGAGGAACAAGAGATCAAATTGCCAACATTTGCTGGATCATGGAAAAAGCAAGAGAGCTCCATAAAAACATCTATTTGTGTTTTATTGACTCTGCCGAAGCCTTTGACTGTGTGGATCACAATAAACTGTGGAAAATTCTGAAAGATATGGGAATACCAGACCACCTGACCCGCCTCTTGAGAAACCTATATGCAGTTCAGGAAGCAACAGTCAGAACTGGACATGAAACAACAGACTGGTTCCAAATAGGAAAAGCAGTATGTCAGGGCTGTATATTGTCACCTGCTTATTTAACTTCTATGCTGAGTACATCATAAGATACGCTGGGCTGGAGGAAGCACAAGCTGGAATCAAGATTGCCAGGAGAAATATCAATAAACTCAGATATGCAGATGACACTATCCTTATGGCAGAAAGTGAAGAAGAAGTAAAGAGCTTCTTGATGGAAATGAGACATGAGAGTGAAAAAGTTGGCTTAAAGCTCAACATTCAGAAAACGAAGATCATGGCATCTGGTCCCATCGCTTCATGGCAAATAGATGTGGAAACAATGGAAACAGTGGCTGACTTTATTTTTCTGTGCTCCAAAATCACTGCAGATGGTGATTGCAGCCATGAAATTAAAAGATGCTTACCCCTTGGAAGGAAAGTTATGATCAACCTAGACAGCATATTAAAAGACAGAGACATTACTTTTCTGTGAAGGTCTGTCTAGCCAAGGCTGTGGTTTGTCCAGTGGTCATGTATGGATATGATAGTTGGTCTATAAAGAAAGCTGAGCACAGAAGAATTGATGCTTTTGAAGAGTGGTGTTGGAGAAGACTCTTGAGAGTCCCTTGGACTGCAAGGAGATCCAACCAGTCCATCCTAAAGGAGATCAGTCCTGAGTGTTCATTGGTAGGACTGATGTTGAAGCTGCAACTCCAAACTTTGGCCACCTGATGGAAAGGACTGACTCATTTGAAAAGACCCTGATGCTGGGAAAGATTGAGGGCAGGAATAGAAGGGGACGACAGAAGATGAATTGATTGGATAGCATCACTGAGTCAATGGACTTAGGTTTCTTTGGACTCCGGGAGTTGGTGATGGACAGGAAGGCTTGACGTGGTGTGGTTCATGGGGTTGCAAGGAGTCGGATATGACTGAGTGACAGAACTGAACTAAATACGAATATTCTTATCTATAGATTTTGCACCAGACACGTAAAACATGTGACTCTGAGACAGCAGGTGGGAATCAGTCTGGGGTTGGTTTTCCAACCCCAGGATCATATCATGTTTTCAAGATTATGAACTATTCCCTCTGGACTCTTCCAAGAGTATCATGCCTTATAGCATCCAGTTTATCAATAATTATAAATTTCTCTTACGGCCCTTGCCAGGGCCTGCTTTTTTTTGTTCTTCCCATCTCCTGCATCTCGCCCTTTTTGATTTTGCACGTGATGAGAAATGGTGAGAAATGCTAGTAGCTGTTGTTGGCTTCACTGTCTCTCGATCATTCTTCTCCAGACTATGCAGAAACACGAACACATAATTAATAGCACTCCCATAACTGGAGCAATTCCGTATCCAAATGTCTTGATCTGTTTTCAGGGATTAAGAGAAGAAAGATTATCAGCAATAGTATCAAGAAAATCTGATCCAGAAATTACATCAAGATGTTTATTAAAAGCTTTTAGTATGTCTTGTAGATCTTGAATATCTACAGAAATATTACCTTGGTTCGATAGGTGTCGTTTAACTTTATCCCAGTTGAATTGTCTTATTATATTTGAAAGCCGTTACACAAAAGGATAGTATAGTTCCAATCACATCTTAATCTCATCTGTTTTTGTAAACTGATGAATTGATCTGCTAATAAAATAACAGATTGTTGAAGGTTGACCACTTGGAAGGCCAACTTTTCATCAATTTTTTCTTGAGTGCTCCAAAGGACATCAGCATCTTTATGCCATTCTTGTACAAAATGAACTGTTAGTATAGATTTAGGAAGAGCCATTCTGGCTATGGCTGCCATAGTGGTAATAGTGATAATGCTTAAGATGGCAGCAATGAACAATCCCAAAACACGTTTAACATGTTTAAGATTTTTCAATATTGCTTCAATAACATATAATGTAGGGCTTTCTTGCCAAGGTCTTTGTAAGTCAACTGGAACCCATATGCCGGTTCTGGTTTTAAGAACGTAAATACTCTGCCAACTTTCATCAAAAGAAATGGTATTATTTACATATATTTAAAATGAACAGTTAGTACATCTTACTAACCCCAAACTGGGATCATATTTTGCTGGTCCGATCATGAAAACAAAAGGAATTCTTACACAAGTCTGAATAGTGTGGGTAGAGTTTTTTTTGTAAAATTAAAGGTAGCTTTTGGGTCGTTTAAGATATATTCAGTCTATCGGCCCTCCCAAGCGATTAGTTCTTCTGATGCCCTGGGCATTTCCCGTGTTTCTTCATGAATAGGATAATGATGTAAACGAGGCACAGGGGGAGCTAATCCTACCCCATGCCATACGAGGCGTTGACTACCTTAAGTACTAATTGCCTTGTCATTCTATACCCATGGGAAAGACACTTTAGAGTCTATAAGTTTAGGGGTTCCTCGGGTCCCCAGTCGATAATGGAGCCTTCTGCAACATTTAATATTAAGTGACCTTCTGATCCTCTACATAACTTCCATCTTAACCAATTTTTAGTACCATGGCTAATTTCAGCAACACAATCAGGAAGGTCAGGTGGATTCATCATGCTGGAAGTCTCCTCTTTTTCTAAAAACGTAAGAGCAGTTAACAGAAAGAGGGAAGTCTTATCCTCATTTGATTCCTTGACAACTGACAGCCATTTCTGATATTCCCGTTTTAAGACATATGCTTCCAAGACCAATACAAATAGGAGTGGCATCAGAGCCAGTAGTATAATGTATCAGCTGACTACCCTCTTCTTCCTTTACAGTCTGTTTCAGTGCGTCCTAATTTTCCACATTGGTGACATCTCACCAAAAAGTAAACGTCCTTTTGCTAGCTTTTAGACAATGCTTGAGCCAGAAGTTGCATTTTGTATGGGTCTGACCCAATATCCTGGCAAGCTTTAAGATATTCTTCTAGAGGGGCACCCTGTGCTTTGAGAGGCTGAATCACCTTTTTACATTGTGAGTTAGCACTGTCATAAGCAAGAACTTGCATCAGCAAATCTCTCAACCCAGGTTGTGAGACTGTGTTATTTAAATGTTGATGTAGCCCGGCAAAGAAATCTACATGGGGTTCCCCAGTTGAATGTTTAATTTGGGTAAATGAAATCGAGGCTTGTCCGGGTGGATTTATTCTCTCCCAGGCTCTTAAACATATCATTCTCACTTGAGTGAGTAATTGATGATCACATTGTAACTGAGCTTGAATGCCAAAATGTGCCGCACTACCCGTTAATTGATCCAGTGTTATATCAACTGGCCGGTTGGCTGTCGCATTTCTGTGGGCTTGTTGATTTGCCTCATCTTGCCACCAGGTCCTAAACTGTAAAAATTCTGCGGTGGACACCAAGTTCTCTGGCTATGATTTCCCAATCATAAGGAACTAACCGTTCAGCCTGTGAAAGTCCCTGAGTTAGTCCCATGCCAGAAGGAGGATTCGTTCCATATTGGGTGCATGCCTGTTTCATCTCCTTTATGGTTTTAAAAGGTATGGCATTATAATCACAGTGCATTCCTCCTTGTGAGAATTGAGGATTCTCAATTCTGGTGGGATTTGAGTTACAGCCACAGGAAGAAACGGGGTCTTCACCCCCCTGCAACTGTGCCATAGAACTCCCTTTTGTACAGGCGTCATTTTATTAGGACACAGTTATCTGTGGTTTAAAAGCATATCCATCATCCCAAGGGGTTTCAGGATTGAAAGTGGAGTGGGGTGGAGTTGACCGTAGGAGCAGTTAGTTGAGCGAGAAAGATCTGTTCTTGACTTCTATCATTCTTGTGGCTCTTATTTTTCATTTTTATTGATTGTTTCTCCTCATCATCACCTATGGTATCATGTAAATTCATTTCCTCCATTTGTTCTTGTATTTGTTCTCCAGAATCCCCCGAATCCGAGGTTTCAGATTGCAGCAGTCCTAAAGCTGTGATAATAAGATTCCCTACTGGCCATAGGCATAGGAATCTTTTCGCCGCTTTGGTAGGCAAGGCGCAGGCAACGGGTAACTTCTTGCCATTCCTCATGCCTCAAAGTCCCTTTATCTGGATCTAGCCAGTAGCAATATTTTTCAATGGTAGAAAACAATTCTTTAAAAGAGGAGTGAGATATCTCAACCCCCAAACCTTTCAACAAAGTTTTTAACACTTGCATATAGTCCCTATGCTTAGAAGGATTTTGCCCCATTGTTACCCATTCAGAGAAAAGCTAGGATCAGGGGACCAACACCGCTCCAAGGTGAAGGTGCCGAAACTGAATCCAAGCCAGCTTTATTAGACTTTCAGCCGTGAATGAAAGAATATGTGGGGAGTTAAACTGTAACTCATGTGGCCTTCAGGGCCAAAGAACAAAGTGATCATTAACCATGGAGTAATTAGGAAACAGTAATCAATAACAGATCAGTAACTAAGACTAATATTCTTATCTAGATTTTCTTCCAGACACGTAAAACATGTGACTCTGAGACACCAGTTGGGAAACAGTCTTGGGTTGGTTTTCCAACCCCAGGATCATATCTTGTTTTCAAGATTATGAACTGTTCCCTCTGGATTTGTTCCAAGAGTCTCATGCCTTATAGCATGCAGTTCAGTTCGGTTCAGTTCAGTCTCTGAGTTGTATCCGACTCTTTGCGACTCCATGAACCGCAGCACTCCAAGCGTCACCGTCCATCAGCAACTCCCAGAGTGCACCAAACCCATGTCCATTGATTCGGTGATGCCATCCAACCATCTCATCCTCTTTCATCCTCTTCTCCTCCTGCCCTCAATCTTTCCTAGCATCAGGGTCTTTTCAAATGAGTCAGCTCTTCACATCAGGTTGCCAAAGTCTTGGCATTTCAGCTTCAACATCAGTCCTTCCAGTGAACCCCCAGGACTGATCTCCTTTAGGATGGACTGGTTGGATCTCCTTTCAGTCCAAGGGACTCTCAAGAGTCTTCTCCAACACCACTCTTCAAAAGCATCAATTCTTTTGTGCTCAGCTTTCTTTATATTCTAATTCTCACATCTGTGCATGACCACTGGAAAAACCATAGCCTTGACTAGATGGACCTTTGTTCAAAGTAATGTCTCTGCTTTTTAATATGCTGTCTAGGTTGGTCATAATTTTCCTTCCAAGGAGTAAGCATCTTTTAATTTCATGGCTGTATTCACCATCTGCAGTGATTTTGGAGCTCAGAAAAATAAAGTCAGCCACTGTTTCTACTGTTTCCCCATCTATCTGCCATGAAGTGATGGGGCCAGATGTCATAATCTTAGTTTTCTGAATGCTGAGCTTTAAGCCAACTTTTCACTCTCCTCTTTCACTTTCATCAAGAGGCTCTTTAGTTCTTCTTCACTTTCTGCCATAAGGGTGGTGTCATCTGCATATCTGAGGTTATGATATTTCTTCCGGCAATCTTGATTCCAGCTTGTGCTTCCTCCAGCCCAGCAGTTCTCGTGATGTACTCTGCATAGAAGTTAAATAAGTACGGTGACAATGTACAGTCTTGACGTCCTCCTTTTTCTATTTTGAACCAGTCTGTTGTTCCATGTTCAGTTCTGACTTGCTTCCTGACCTGCACACAGATTTCTCAGGAGGCAGATCAGGTGGTCTGGTATTCCCATCTCTTTAAGAATTTTCTACAGTTTATTGTGATCCACACAGTCAAAGGCTTTGGCATAGTCAATAAAGCAGAAAGAGATGTTTTTTCTGGAACTCTCTTGGTTGTTCAATGATCCAGCAAGTCAATTCTAAAGGAAATCAATTCTGAAAAGTCATGAGAGGGACTGATACTGAGACTGAAGTTCCAATACTTTGGCCACCTGATGCAAAGAGCTAACTCATTGAGAAAAACCCTAATGCTGAGAAAAGTTGAAATCAGGAGGAGAAGGGGAAGATAGAGGATGAGATGGTTGGATGGCATCACCAACTCGATGGAAATGAGTTGGAGCAAGCTCCGGGAATTGGTGATGGACAGGGAAGCCTGGCATGCTGCAGTCCATAGGGTTGCAAAGGGTCAGACACCTTTAGCGACAGAACAAGAACAACATTCTAAAAAGTTAAAAGTATTTATGAAAAACAGAACTTATGAGTAGAACATCTGTTAGAGTGGGATACTTAATTTTTTTATATTTTATATTGTAATATAGCTGATTAAGGAGTGGGACACTTTTAAAATATCTTTCTTGTTGGCTCCATAAATTGCAAGTGTTGCTTTTCTTTTGGGAGAGCTCTGCCCATCATGAAAAATGCCTTTCTGTCATTAAAAGAAAGCAGTATCTCACGAGCTAGATCTGTTTTTGAGGTGATCGACACCATGATTATATGTCATAGTGTCCTGAGTGTTGACATCTTTTTAGAACTTAACTCTAGAAATTCAGAAATGATAGTTGCTGTTTGTATTTGTCTTTTGTTCATTGTTTGTGGCCAATATTTGCTCTTTCTTTTCAGTCTTATGAATAGTAAAATTAAAAAAAATTAGCAAGCCAAATCTAATAATACGTTCAGTCAGTTCAGTTCAGACTCTCAGAGGTGTCCAACTCTTTGCGACCCCATGAACTGCAGCACACACGCCTCCCTGTCCATCACCAACTCCCGGAGTTCACTCAAACTCACGTCCATTGAGTTGGTGATGCCATCCAGCCATCTCATCCTCTGTCATCTCTTTCTCCTCCTGCCCCCAATCCCTCCCAGCATCAGAGTCTTTTCCAATGAGTTAACTCTTCACATGAGGTGGTCAAAATACTGGAGTTTCAGCTTTAGCATCATTCCTTCCAAAAAACACCCAGGACTGATCTCCTTTAGGATGGACTGGTTGGATCTCTTTGCAGTCCAAGGGACTCTTGAAGGGTCTTCTCCAACACCACAGTTCAAAAGCATCAATTCTTTAGTGCTCAGCTTTCTTCACAGTCCAACTCTCACATCCATACATGACCACAGGAATAACCATGGCCTTGACTAGACGGACCTTTGTTGGCAAAGTAATGTCTCTGCTTTTGAATATCCTATCTAGGTTGGTCATAACTTTCCTTCCAAAGAGTGTCTTTTAATTTTGGAGGCCAAAAAAATAAAGTCTGACACTGTTCCCACTGTTTTGCCATCTATTTGCCATGAAGTGATGAGACCAGATGCCATGATCTTAGTTTTCTGAATATTGAGCTTTAAGCCAACTTTTTCACTCTCCTCTTTCACTTTCATCAAGAGGCTTTTTAGTTCCTCTTAACTTTCTGTGATAAGGGTGGTGTTATCTGCATATCTGAGGTTATTGATATTTCTCCCAGTAATCTTGATTCCATCTTGTGCTTCTTCCAGCCCAGCATTTCTCATGATGTACTCTGCATATAAGTTAAATAAACAGGGTGACAATATACAGCCTTGACGTTCTCCTTTTCCTATTTGGAAACAGTCTGTTGTTCCATGTCCAGTTCTAACTGTTGCTTCCGGACCTGCATATAGGTTTCTCAAGAGGCAGGTCAGGTGGTCTGGTATTTCCATCTCTTTCAGAATTTTCCCCACGCCTGAGGTCAGAGGCAATGGCTGAGAAGAGCAACCCCACGTCCATGTAGTGGTGGCTGTGAGGGCGCAGGAGGGCCAAGAGGAGCTACTCCACATTCAAGGTCGGGGGCGGGGGTGGGGTGGGGTCGGCGGCAGTGAGGAGATACCCCTTATCTGAGGTAAGTAACAGTGGCTGCGATTTGCTGGAGCAGCCGTGAAGAGATACCCGACGTCCAAGGTGAGAGAAACCCAAGTAAGACAGTACATGTTGTGAGAGGGCATCAGAGGGCAGACACACTGAAACCAGAATCACAGAAAACTAGTCAATCTAATCACATAGACTACTGCCTTGTCTAACTCAGTGAAACTAAGCCATGCCGTGTGGGGCCACCCAAGACAGGTGGGTCATGGTGGAGAGGTCTGACAGAATGTGGTCCACTGGAGAAGGGAATGGTAAACCACTTCAGTATTCTTGCCTTGAGAACCCCATGAACAGTATGAAAAGGCAAAATGATAGGATACCGAAAGAGGAACTCCCCAGGTCGGTAGGTGCCCAATAATCTACTGGAGATCAGTGGAGAAATAACTCCAGAAAGAACGAAGGCATGGAACCAAAGCAAAAACAATACCCAGTTGTGGATGTGACTGGTGATAGAAGGAAGGTCCGATGCTGTAAAGAGCAATATTGCATAGGAACCTGGAATGTTAGGTAAATAAATCAAAGCAAATTGGAGGTGGTCAAACAGGAGATGGCAAGAGTGAACGTTGACATTCTAGGAATCAGCGAGCTAAAATGGACTAGAATGAGTGAATTTAACTCAGATGACCATTATATCTCCTACTGCGCGCAGGAATCCCTCAGAAGAAATGGAGTAGCCATCATGGTCAACAAAAGAGTCCAAAATGCAGTACTTGGATGCAATCTCAAAAACAACAGAATGATCTCTGTTCGTTTCCAAGGCAAACCATTCAATATCACAGTAATCCAAGCCTATGCGCCAACCAGTAGTGCTGAAGAAGCTGAAGTTGAACGGTTCTATGAAGACCTACAAGACCTTCTAGAACTAACATCCAAAAAAGATGTCCTTTTCATTATAGGGGACAGGAATGCAAAAGCAGGAAGTCAAGAAACACCTGGAGTAACAGGCAAATTTGGCCTTGGAGTACAGAATGAAGCAGGGCAAAGGCTAATAGAGTTTTGCCAAGACAACGCACTGGTCATAGCAAACACCCTCTTCCAACAACACAAGAGAAGACTCTACACATGGACATCACCAGATGGTCAACACTGAAATCAGATTGATTATATTCTTTGTAGCCAAAAATGGAGAAGCTCTATACAGTCAGCAAAAACAAGACCGGGAGCTGACTGTGGCTCAGATCATGAACTCCTTATTGCCAAATTCAGACTTAAATTGAAGAAAGTAGGGGAAACGATTAGACCACTCAGGTATGACCTAAATCAAATCCCTTATGAGGATACAGTGGGAGTGAGAAATAGATTTAAGGGACTAGATCTGATAGATAGAGTGCCTGATGAACTATGGACGGAGGTTCGTGACATTGTACAGGAGACAGGGATCAAGACCATCCCCATGGAAAAGAAATGCAAAAAAGCAAAATGGCTGCCTGGGGAGGCCTTACATATAGCTGTGAAAAGAAGAGAAGCAAAAAGCGAAGGAGAAAAGGAAAGATATAAGCATCTGAATGCAGAATTCCAAAGAATAGCAAGAAGAGATAAGAAAGCCTTCCTCAGCGAGCAATGCAAAGAAATAGAAGAAAACAAAAGAATGGGAAAGACTAGAGATCTCTTCAACAAAATTATAGATACCAAGGAACCATTTCATGCAAAGATAGGCTTGATAAAGGACAGAAATGTTATGGACCTAACAGAAGCAGAAGATATTAAGAAGAGGTGGCAAGAATACACAGAAGAACTGTATCAAAAAGATCTTCAGGACTAAGATAATCACGATGTTATGCTCACTCACTTAGAGCCAGACATCCTGGAATGTGAAGTCAAGTGGGTCTTAGGAAGCATCACTATGAACAAAGCTAGTGGAGGTGATGGAATTCCAGTTGAGCTACTTCAAATCCTGAAAGATGATGGTGTGAAAGTGCTGCACTCAATATGCCATCCAATTTGGAAAACTCAGCAGTGGTGGCCACAGGACTGGAAAAGGTCAGTTTTCATTCCAATCCCAAAGAAAGGCAATGCCAAAGAATGCTCACACTACCAGACAATTGCACTCATCTCACAAGCTAGTAAAGTAATGCTCAAAATTCTCCAAGTCAGGCTTCAGCAGTACATGAACCGTGAACTTCCAGATATTCAAGCTGGTTTTAGAAAAGGAAGTGGAACCAGAGGTCAAATTCCTAACATCCACTGGATCATGGAAAAAGCAAGAGAGTTCCATAAAAACATCTATTTCTGCTTGATTGACTATGCCAAAGCCTTTGACTGTGTAGATCACAATAAAGTGTGGAAAATAATACATTAAAAGTGTCATATATCGTGATCAAGTGGGATTTATCCTAGAGATATGCAGATTTTTTTTTTTATTTTTGCAAACGAATCAGTGTGATATACCATGTTAACAAATTGAAGCATAAAAAAAAATCCAATTATTTCAATAGATGTGAAAAAGTTTTTGGAAAAATTCAGCATCCTTTTATAATAAAAGATCTCCAGAAAGGGGACATAAAGGGAACATACCTTGACAGAATAAAGACTATATATGGCAAACCCATGGGCTTCCCTGGTGGCTCAGTGGGAAAGAGTCTGCCTGCCGATGCAAGACATGTGGGGAAGATCCTTTGAAGAAGGGAATGGCTACCCACTCCAGCATTCTTGCCTGGGAAGTCCCACAGACAGAAGTGCCTGGTAGCTACAGTCCATGGGTCCCAAAAGAGTTGGCCATGATTAGTTACTAAATAACAACAATGAGAAACCCATAGCAAACATCATAGTCAACAGTAAAACGCTGAAAGCACTCAGTCTAGGATCAGGAGCAAGTTTATAATGCCCACTCTTGCCACTTTGATTGAACATAGTTTTGGAAGTCCTAGCCACAGTAATCAGAAAAGAAAAAGAAATAAAAGGAATCCACATCAGAAAGGGAGAAGAAACTGTCACTGTTTGCAAATGACTTGATACTATATATAGAAAATCCTAAAGAAAACTACTAGAGCTCATCAGGGAGGGCAGTGAAGTGCAGGATACAAAATTAATACAGAGAAATTTGTTGCATTTCTATACACTAACAAAGAACTATCAAAAAGTGAAATTAAGGAAACAATCCCAAAGAAAGGCAATGCCAAAGAATGCTCAAACTACTGCACAAGTGCACATATCTCACATGATATTAAAGTAATGCTCAAAATTCTCCAAGCCAGTCTTCAACAATATGTGAACCGTGAACTTCCTGATGTTCAAGCTGGTTTTAGAAAAGGCAGAGGAACCAGAGGTTAAATTGCCAACATCTGCTGGATCATCAAAAAAGCAAGAGAGTTCCATAAAAACATCTATTTCTGCTTTATTGACTATGCCAAAGCCTTTGACTGTGTGGATCACAATAAACTGTGGAAAATTCTGAAAGAGATGGGAATACCAGACCACCTGACCCACCTCTTGAGAAACCTATATGCCGGGCAGGAAGCAACAGTTTGAACTGGAAATGGAACAACAGACTGGTTCCAAATAGGAAAAGGAGTACATCAAGGCTGTATATTGTCACCCTGCTTATTTAACTTCTATGCAGAGTACATCATGAGAAACGCTGGGCTGGAGGAAGCACAAGCCGGAACCAAGATTTCTGGGAGAAATATCAATAACCTCAGACATGCAGATGACACCACCCTTATGGAAGAAAGTGAAGAATAACTAAAGAACCTCTTGATGAAAGTGAAAGACGAGAGTGAAAAAGTTGGCTTAAAGCCCAACATTCAGAAAATTAAGATCATGGCATCCAGTCCCATCACTTCATGGCAGATAGATGGGGAAACAGTGGAAACAGTGGCTGACTTTATTTTCCTGGGTTCCAAAATCAGTGCAGATGGTGATTACAGCCATGAAATTAAAAGATGCTTACTCCTTGGAAGGAAAATTATGACCAACCTTGACAGCATATTCAAAAGCAGAGACATTACTTTGCCAACAAAGGTCCATCTAGTCAAGGCTATGATTTTTCCAGTATTCATGTACAGATGTGAGAGTTGGACTATAAAGAAAGCTGAGCACTAAAGAGTTGATGGTTTTGAACAGTGGTGTTGGAGAAGACTCTTCAGAGACCCTTGAACTGCAAGGAGATCCAACCAGTCCATTCTAAAGGAGATCAGTCCTGGGTGTTCACTGAAAGTACTAATGTTGGAACTGAAACTCCAATACTTTTGCCACCTGATAGGAAGAGCTGACTCATTTGAAAAGACCCTGATCGTGGGAAAGGTTGAGGGCAGGAGAAGGGGACGACAGAGTGTGAATTGATTGGATGGCATCACCAAGTCAATGGACATGGGTTTGTGTAGACTCCCGGAGTTGTGATGGACAGGGAGGCCTGGCGTGCTGTGGTTCATGGGGTTGCAAAGAGTTGGACACGACTGAGTGACTGAACTGGAACTGGAAAGTAAGAATCCCATTTACCTTTTCATAAAATGAAAGAAATACCTCGGGGTAATTCTACCTAAAAGAAGATGAAAGGCTTGGACTCTGAAAACTATACCACACTGATGAAAGAAATTGAAGACAACACAAACAGATGGAAAGATACATCACATTCTTGAATTGGAGGAGTTAATATGATAAGATGACCATACTACCCATGGTGACTTACAGATTCAGTGCCATCCCTATCAAATTACCAAGGACAATTTGTAAAGAACTAGAAGAAATAATTTAAAAAATTTGTATGGAAACACAAAAGAACCTGAGAAGTCAAAACAATTTTGAGAAAGAACAGAGTGGGAGGAATTATGCTCTCTGTAATCAAAACAATGTCAACAGTAATCAAGACAGTATGGTATTTGAGCAAAAACAAACCCAGAGATTAACAAAATAAATAGAGGCCCCAGAAATAAACCCATGCACTTAAGCTAAAGGAAGCAAGAATATAAAGTGGAGATAGTCTCTTAAATTGGACAACTACAGGTAAAAGAATGAAATTAGGGTGTTTAGTAACACCATATACAAAAAACCCTCAAATTGGGTTAAAGAGCTAAATGTAAGACTGGATACCATAAAACTCCTCGAGGAAAACATAAGCAGAACACTCTTTGACAGAAATCACAGCTATATTTTATTTTTGCATCTGTCTCCTAAAGCAAATGAAGTAAAGGCAAAAACACCACAGTTAAAAATGGGACCTAATTAAACTTAAAATCCTTTGCTCAGCAAGGGAAATCATCAACAAAATGAAAACACAACCCTCAGAATGGGAGAAAATACTTGCAAATGATATGAGAGAATAGGGGTTAATGCTCAAAATACATAAACAACTCATGCAATTCAACATTAAAAAAAAAAACTATTTGATTTAAAAAATGAGCAGAAAACCTGAACACACAGTTTTCCAAAGCAGACAGACAGACAGATAACAGGTACATGAAAAGATGCTCAACATCATTAATCATCATGGAAATGAAAATTCCCACAATGAGATATCACTGAATACCTCATATCTATCAGAATGCCCATCATCAAAAAAAAAAAAAAAAAAAAAGAAGCAAACATTGGTGAGGAAATGGAGAAAAGGGAACCCTCCTATGTGGTTGGTGGGAATGTAAATTGGTGCAGTCATTGTGGAAAACAGTATGGAGGATCTTACAAAAAATAGAAGTACCATATAACTCCACAATTCCACTCCTGGGTATATATCTGAAAAAATACTAATTCAAAAAGATACATGCACCCAGTGTTCATAGTAGCATTATTTATGGCTGTCAAGACACGAAATCTGTCTAAGTGTCCATCAGTAGACAAATGGATTAAGAAGATGTGGTACACACACACACAACACACACACACACACGCTGGAATACTACTCAGCCACAAAAAGAATAAAAATTTGCCATTTGCAAGAACATGGATATACTTGGAGGGTATCATGCTGAGAGGGTAACAGGCAGGAAGGCCAGGGGTCTCCAAATGGAGGAAATAGCCTGCAAGTGTCAGACATTTTTATCTCTCTTAAGCGGCAGGAGGAAACAAACTAGCAATATTTTTTCCTTCTCTATACAAATTCAAAGGGAGGTTTCTCTTAAAATACTGTGTTGCCATAATGACACCTGGTTTTCCTGAAGTTAGCTACTCTTGAGCCTAGAGATAACCAATGCCTTTTTCTTATGGAAATGTTTGTCTTAAGCTATGCTAATGTACTATGCCTTTACCCCAAACTCTGTCTCCAAGTCGGTTCCGCCTCTTGGCCCAGAACCTACTTGACAAACCAGTATATTATACTCAGATATTGTTCCCCTAATCTATGTAAATGAAACTATTTGTATGGTGGTCTGCCCTTCTTTACGATTCAAGTTAATCATTTTATGGCCCAGGATAAACCATTTGGTGCCAAGATTATCCCAAAATGCATCTTATGGGCGAGGGGCCTGGTGCCATTCTGAATTTTAAGACATTCCTTTCTTTCATTAACAGACTGCTAGTGACTATATAACATCCAGCTGAAGACTAGCAGGGGGGTACTCTTTCTGCCCCCTTCTGATGCCTATGTCAGAAGCTTTCTCTATCTCCTTTATACTTTAATAAAACTTTATTACACAAAAGCTCTGAGCGATCAAGCCTCGTCTCTGGCCCCAGATTGAATTCTTCTCCTCCGGGGGCCAAGAATTCCGGTGTATTCGCATGATTCAACAACAACCTTTCAATGCTAAGTGAAATAAGTCAGAGAAAAAGAAAAATACTGTGTTATATCACTTTAAGTGGACTCTAAAATGTACAACAAAACTAATGAATATAACAGGAAAGAAACAGGCTCACAAACATAGAGAACAAACTAGTGGTTACCAGTGGAGACAGGGAAGGGGAAGGGGCAATATAAAGGTAGGAGATTTGAAAGGTGCAAAGTGTGTGTGTTAGTTGCTCAGTTTGTCTGAGTCTTTGCGACCCCATGGACTGTAACCTGCCAGGCTCCTCTATCCAGGGGATTCTCAGGCAAGAATACTATAGTGGGTTGCCATTTTCTTCTCCAGGGGATCTTACTGACCCAGGGATTGAAGCTAGGTCTCTCACATTGCAGGTGGATTCTTTACTGTCTGAGCCACCAGGGAAGCCTATAAAATAAGCTGCAAGGATATATTGTACAAATGCAGGGAATATAGCTAATATTTTATAATAACTATAAATGGAGCTTATTTAACTTTTATGCAGAGTACATCATGGGAAATGCTGGGCTGGATGAATCACAAGCTGGAATCAAGATTGCCAGGAGAAATATCAATAACTTCAGATATGCAGATGACACCACCCTAATGCCAGAAAGTGAAGAAGAATTAAAGAGCCTCTTGATGAAAGTAAAAGAGGAGAGTGAAAAAGCTGGCTTAAATCTCAACCTTCATAAAATAAAATCGTAACACTGAAACCCATTCCTTCATGGGAAATAGAAGGGGAAACAAGGGAAACAATGACAGACTTTCTTTTCTTTGGCTCCAAAATCACTGCAGATGGTGACTGCAGCCATGAAATTAAAAGACCCTTGCTCCTTGGAAGAAAAGCTATGACAAACACAGTCAGTATATTAAAAAGCAGAAACATCACTCTGCTGACAAAGGTTCATATAGTCAATGCTATGGTTTTTCCAGCCATCATGTATGGGTGAGAGTTGGACCATAAAGAAGGCTGAACGCTGAAGAATCTATGCTTTAGAACCATGGTGTTGGAGAAGACTCTTGAGAGTTCCTTGGCCAGCAAGGTGATCAAACCAGCACATCCTAAAGGAAATCAACCCTGAATATTCATTGGAAGGACTGATGCTGAAGCTGAATCTCCAATAATTTGGCCACCTGATGCAAACAGTTGACTCATTGGAAAAGACCCTGATGCTGAGAAAGACTGAGGACAGGAGGAAAAGCGGGTGACAGGGGATGAGATGGTAGGATGGCATCACTGACTCAATGGACATGAGTTTTAGCAAACTCTGGGAGATAGTGAAGGACAGGAAAGACTGGTGAGCTGCAGTCTATGGGTTGCAGAGTCAGATACAACTTAGCAACTGAACAACAATACATGGAGTACAACCTTTAAAGATTGTGAATCACTATATGGTACACCTGTAACTTATATAATAGTTTTCATCAACTGTACACAATGAAATATGAACTCACACCTGTTAGGATGACTGAAGGAAAGCTACATGGCTCAAAATAGCCTGGAGTTAAAACTTCACTCGAGGTACTCCCCACCATTCTATACAGAATAAAGAACTTTCTATCCTGAAGAAATGAATGAACATTAAGATTGATTATGTTCAGCTCCCAGCCGATCCCACTCTCCAGCCAGTCTCAGGAATTCCTTGCCCCACTTGTTGAAAGTTAACTAATCAAAAATAATCTTGAGGAAAAACAGACCCCCTCAAAACAATGTATCTCCACATACATATATTTTCCATATATACCACTCTCTTCTTGACTTAGTGCAGCAATTCACTGGTCTGACTGCTGCCCGTTTTCACCTCATTAAAGGTGATCTGTTTCTGTAGAGTATTGGTCTCGTTCCTTCTCTGAACCTCACCTTCTCTAACTCCCTTACTCTACATTTTTTGGTGCCAAAACCCAGGGGTTGAGGTTCCTTCTCATTCTCATTCTCCACTGCCAGCTCTTTGGAGCGTGGAAGCCTGCTGAGCTCACTTTCCTGCCTGGGCTTTCAAGACCTCCTCAAGAGGACGCCCTGCACCTTCATGAGAGGTAGAAGCCCTGTGTAAGGGCTTTATTGGTTTTCCACATACCCCGAGGAATATTGGCCCTTCTCTCTCTCTTTCTCTCTCTTCCTCTTTTCTCTACACTCTCTTTTCTGCAAGACCGACCAACTCCAGGACAGAGGCCTTATGCCATTCGACCTCCCTTCATCCACCACAAATTCTCACCTGACCCAGTAGCTCAGATAAACTCAGATGGTACTCTAGGGCGCCACAGACTATCATCCTTTCTGAGTTCCTGGGGATCCCTCCAGCCAAAAGGCCCTCTGGGGAGGTACTTGAGGATGCCCCTCTCTCCTTCAACAGAGATGGCAATGGCAACACACTCTAGTACTCTTGCCTGGAAAATCCCATGGACACAGGAGCCTGGTGGGCTTCATTCCATGGGGTCGCTGGGAGTTGGACACGACTGAGCAACTTCACTTTCACTTTCATGCATTGGAGAGGGAAAGAGTGACCCACTCCAGTGTTCTTGCCTGGAATCCCAGGGACAGGGAGCCTGGTGGGCTGCCATCTATGTGGTCACACAGAGTTGGACACAACTGAAGGGACTTAGCAGCAGTAGCAGCAGCTCCCTCCTTCAGAGTCTCTCTCTCTCTCTGCCCGGTCAAAAGATTAGGTGATGACCTTTTCTCTCGACTGGACAGTTGCTAGCCATCTGCTATGGGGTCAAGCCTATTTGTCCCACAGGACTCTACCTTGGCCTGCATAAAACGAAACCTCAAACCTCTACCCTTGACTAATCTCAAGGTTCTTAAACTCTAGTCACTTTGTATTCAAATTTGACCTCAATACAAATTGGATAACCAAAATCTCTGGCCTTTTGATTTGCTGGGACTTTGGATTTCTATATTTTATCAGATCTCACTAACTTCCTCAAATGAAATGGCAAATGGTCAGAGATCCCCTATATTCAGGACTTGTGGGGCCTTAGATGCCATCCTTCTCTTTGCAAGGGCTGTTCTACCTATCAAATCCTCCTCTGTTCTCTCTCCCCATCCACTACAAAAGAATCCAAATCTAAAGCCCCTAAAAGGCCCCCTAAACCCTTAGGCCCCGATTTTGACCTGGCAAATGAGCCTCCTCCCTATTACCCTGGAGATGAGGCTTCCGGAGATGAGACCACACCCTCAAGCACTTCTCCCTCCAAATCGGGAAGTGATGACCCCAAAACCCCAAAAGAGATTTCCACACCCTGCCTCCAGCAACCAGACCTGAAGCAATACATGTTTCCTCTCAGAGACGTAGTGGGACTGGAGGGCCCTACACGGGTTCATGTGCCTTTCTCAATTTCTGATATGAGCCAAATTGAAGAAAAATTGGGATCTTTTTCAGAAAATCCTACTAGATAGAGAAAAGTATTCCTCTGCCTTACCCAAGCATATCATTTAACCTGGAATGATCTTTATTACATCCCAAACACCACTTTAACCCCTGATGAAAAGGATCGGATATGGCAGAGAGCCGGAACTTGTGCTGATCAGCTCCATAGCCAAGATAGGACTAATCCCATGGCTGATGATGCAGTTCCTTTAACTGAGCCATGGTGGACATATCAAGCTGGGGATGCCGGCATCTGGTACCTACATCATATGATCACCTGTTTACTTGAAGGAATGCTAAAAAGCTCTCACATTCATGTTAACTATTATAAGATTAGAGAAGTGACTCAAGAAAAGGATGAAAACCCTGCCCTTTTTCTTTCACGGCTTACTGAGGCAGTCCAGAAACACACTAACCTGGATATTTTCACCCTCGCCAGACTCCTGTACTTACACGTCCAGTTCATAAGCCAGTCAGCCCCCAATATTCAGCAAAAACTACACCAGTTAGAAAAGGGCCCTGAATCTCCTCAGCGAGATCTCCTAGAAATAGCCTTTAAAGTTTTCAATAATAGGGAGGAAGAAGTGAAAAAGGAAAAAGAAAAGGAAAGAAAGGCCAAATATGCTTTATTTGCTACAGCTGTCCCAGAAAAAAATTCAACCCCTCTGGCTCACCAACATCAGCCCACTCATTTGGGACCTAAACCTCCAGGCCCCTGCTCCAGATGTAATCAAATGGGACACTGGGCTAAGTCCTGCCCAAACCCCCAGCCACCCACCAAACCCTGCCCCACCTGCAAACAATGGGGCCAGTGGAAAATGGATTGTCCTTGGGCACAACCCACCAAATCTCAGGGTCCACCTCAGGCCCAACAGCAATGGGCTGGGAACCAGACTCAAGGGGGCCTGGCACCCCAGACCATGGTTCCTTGGATGAGACAAGAGATGATCCAATTGTGCCTGAGTTATTCCAGTGACAGAGCCCAAGCTCCAGACCTCAAGTCCACCCATACAGATGGACTTGGAGCTTCGGGTAATTAGCATGGTGGCCAGACACAAAGAAAGTCTCATTCCTAAGAGACACTGGAGGGGACTTTTCACTTTTAACCTCCTTTCAGGGCCCTCTCCAGCCTTCAGAAGTGGCCATCGAAGGGGTCTCAGGCATTCCTTTTCATCCCAAGATATCCCCCGCCTCCTTTGTTCTTTTGGCAAAACAATACTAAAACATTCTTTTATAGTAAACTCCTCAATGCCCAATGGCATTAATGGGACATGATCTTCTGGCTAAGCTGCAAACTTCTATAAACCTCCCATTCTTAGATCCCACATCAATTCTTCGCATCCAAATGTCACTCGAACCCTTGGCTAGCCCTCACTCCCAAAACCTGCCCCTGATCTTCCTCTGATAGATCTTTGGGTTTGGGACTTCAAGGCCCCATCAGTAGCTCAACACCATTCCCCCATACAGGTTTTTTTTAAAGAATCCCTCTCAGGTCGTAACCCAAACTCAGCATACCCTGACCACAGAATCCCAACAAGGACTTAAACCAATACTCTCCCGACTGCTCAAAGCCAGCCTTTTGTGGCCTGTCTCTTCACACCTAATACCCCTATCAGTTCAGTTCAGTCACTCAGTTGTGTCCGACTTTTTGTGACCCCATGAATCACAGCATGCCAGGCCTCCCTGTCCATTACCAACTCCTGGAGTTCACTCAAACTCATGTCCATTGAGTCGGTGATGCCATCCATCTATCTCACCCTCTGTTGCCCCCAATCCCTCCCAGCATCATGGTCTTTTCCAATGAGCCAACTCGTCGCATGAGGTGGCCAAAGTGTTGGAGTTTCAGCTTCAGCATCAGCCCTTCCAATGAACACCCAGGACTGATCTCCTTTAGGATGGACTGGTTGGATCTCCTTGCAGTCCAAGGGACTCTCAAGAGTCTTCTCCAACACCACAGTTCAAAAGCATCAATTCTTCAGTGCTCAGCTTTCTTCGCAGTCCAACTATCACATCCATACATGACCACAGGAAAAACCATAGCCTTGACTAGACAAACCTTTGTTGGCAAAGTAATATCTCTGCTTTTGAATATGCTGTCTAGGTTGGTCATAACTTTCCTTCCAAGGAGTAAGCGTCTTTTAATTTCATGGCTGCAGTCACCATCTGTAGTGATTTTGGAGCCCAGAAAAATGAAGTCTGACACTGTTTCCACTGTTTCCCCATCTATCTGCCATGAAGTGATGGGACCGGATGCCATGATCTTCATTTTCTGAATGTTGAGCTTTAAGCCAACTTTATCACTCTCCTCTTTCACTTTCATCAAGAGGCTTTTTAGTTCCTCTTCACTTTCTGCCATAAGGGTGGTATCAACTGCATATCTGAGGTTATTGATATTTCTCCCGGCAATCTTGATTCCAGCTTGTGTTTCTTCCAGTCCAGTGTTTCTCATGATGTACTCTGCATATAAGTTAAATAAACAGGGTAACAATATACAGCCTTGACGTACTGCTTTTCCTATTTGGAACCAGTCTGTTGTTCCATGTCCAGTTCTAACTGTTGCTTCCTGAGCTGCATACAGATTTCTCAAGAGGCAGATCAGGTGGTCTGGTATTCCCATCTCTTTCAGAATTTTCCACAGTTGACTGTGATCCACACAGTCAAAGGCTTTGGCATAGTCAATAAAGCAGAATGCCTATATCTTTCCTTTTCTTCTTTACTTTTCACTTCTCTTCTTTTCACAGCTATTTGTAAGGCCTCACCAGACAGCCATTTTGCTTCTTTTGCATTTCTTTTCCATGGGGATGGTCTTGATCCCTGTCTCCTGTACAATGTCACGAACCTCTGTCCATAATTCATCAGGCACTCTATCTATCAGATCTAGTCCCTTAAGTCTATTTCTCACTCCCACTGTATAATCATAAGGAATTTGATTTAGGTCATACCTGAATGGTTTAGTGGTTTTCCCTACTTTCTTCAATTTCAGTCTGAATTTGGCAATAAGGAGTTCATGATCTGAGCCACAGTCCGCTCCTGGTCTTGTTTTTGCTGACTGTATAGAGCTTCTCCATCTTTGGCTGCAAAGAATATATCAGATTTCGGTGTTGACAATCTGGTGATGTCCATGTGTAGAGTCTTCTCTTGTGTTGTTGGAAGAGGGTGTTTGCTAGGACCAGTGCGTTCTTTTGGCAAAACTCTATTAGCCTTTGACATGCTTCATTCTGTATTCCAAGGCCAAATTTATATAGTTTATAATACCTCTATACTGGCAGTCAAGAAGGGATCCCATTCCTGGCGTCTAGTCTAAGATCTTCGCAAGCTCAATGAGGCCATAATACCCATACCCCCCGCTCCCCATGGTCACTAATACCTACACCTTTCTCTCACATATTCTCCCTGACACACTGTATTTCAAGATATCGGACCTCAGAGATGCTTTCTTTACTATACCTCTGCACCACTCCTCACAGCCCCTATTTGCCTTTACCTGGACAGACCCAGACACATATCAATCTCAACAATTAACTTCGACCGTTTTGCCACAAGGGTGTAGAGATAGCCCTCATTTTTTTTTTCGTCAGGCCCTTCAAAGAGACCTACAAACTTTAGACCGAGGCTCTACTACCTTACTCAATATGTAGACTGATTTATCATTATGTAGTTCCTCTCGCCATAGCTGCCTAGTCCACACTGCAGACAGTATTAAATGCCCCAGGCAACTGGGGCTACAGAGTCTCGCTCTCCAAGGCACAAATTGCTTGCACCCACCATCAGTTACATGGGATTGCTTCGAACTCCCACATCCAAAATAATTGCAGCTCAGAGACTTCGAGCCTTGACACAGTCTCCCAGGCCCCAAACCAAAAGGGAAGTTCTTTCTCTATTAGGTCTATTAAATTTCTTCCAAATATGTGTCCCAAATTTTTCTCTCCACCCCAAACCCCTCTACGAAGCTACTCGAGGAAACTTAGATGAACCCTTATTGGCCCCCACCTCTCTCCACACCCCATACAAACTCTTATCAAAGATTTACTACAGGACCCTTCCCTTTAGTTGCTTGATTACACCAAATCTTTTTTCCTTTTTGTACATTTTTGACAAGGACATACCTTAGGGATTCTGTTCCGGAAATGGGGGGACATATGGGGCCCTCTAGCTTACTTATCCAGACAACCTGATCTTGTTCGCTCGGATGTCCACCTTGTCTCCAGGCCTTAGCTGCAACTACCCTCTTAGTACCTGAAGCCCAAAAACTAACCCGAAATGCTCCTCTAAATGTATGCTCACCTCATTCCTTTAAGGATTTGCTCTCTCATGGGGCTTTCCTTTCTTTGCCCCCTGCTTGACTACAGATTTGCCATGCATACCTCCTCGAGCCATCCCTTTCTTTTACACCCTGTAAGCCTCTTAATCCTGCTAGTTTATCCCCTACATCAGATCCAGAAGCAGAGCACCTATCTCATGACTGTGTTCAGACCTTGGATATGTCACTTAATCCCTTTGAACATATAACTGATCAGCCCATTATTGACCCCACACTACCATCCTGGTTCATAGATGGCAGTGCCCAGAGACAAGCCCTGTTTGGGGCTGGATACACTAATGTTCAGGGACAGTCTGACAAAGTTATTCCCCCTCGCCTCATCAAATCAGCCACACTCCCAGCTTACACATCCTCACAGCACATTGAACTGATAGCTCTTACACAAGCCTTGACCCTAGCCAAAGACCAAAAGGTAAACATTTACATTGACTCCAAGTATGTCTATAATGTATTCAGTTCAGTTCAGTTGCTCAGTCATGTCTCACTCTTTGCGACCCAATGAATCACAGCATGCCAGGCCTCCCTGTCCATCATCAACTTCTGGAGTCTACCCAAACCCATGTCCATCAAGTTGGTGATGCCATCCACCCATCTCATCCTCTGTTGTCCCCTTCTCTTCCTGCCCCCAATCCTTCCCACCATTAGGGTCTTTTCCAATGAGTCAACTCTTCACATGAGGTGGCCAAAGTAACCTATTACATTCTAATATTATAATCTGGAGGGAGAGAGGATTCCTAACTCAAAAAGGAACACCTGTTCTCAGTGCTTCTTTTATTTCTGAACTCCTCCATGTGGCTCAGCTCCCAAAACAAGATGCTGTAATACATTGCCAGGGACATCAGTGACATCCTTTTATAACAGTAGAGCAGATCACGAAACAAAGCCTCAGGCTGCCTCTGTTAGTCCTGTCTTTACTGTAGCCCAAATTGATGAGCCTAACATCCACACATTACTTTCATATTTACATTCCCTTTTCCACCCCTCTACAAAAGTACTTAAGACTTCCCTTCAGAACTTTATTGAGTTGACTAATGATGATGCAACTTATTTAAATAATCTCACCCAAACTTGTACCATTTGTCAGCGGACAAATCCTAATTCTAACATTCACCCCCTTCCTTCCCCCATCCACCAAATTTGTGGACGTCTTCCCACACAAGACTGGCAACTAGATTTCACCCACATGCCACCCGTAAAAGGATTAAATTTTGTCTAGTCTTCGTAGATACATTTTCTGGTTGGATTGAAGCTTTCCCGACTACTAACAAACGAGCCCCTACTGTGGTTCGCCTTATTCTCACTGAAACCCTCTCTATGTTTGGAATGGCTTCCTCCCTCCAGTCTGACAATGGGCCCAAGTTCACATCCCAAATCACCCAAAATATTGCATGAGTTCTTCAGATTCCTTGGAGGTTTCACATTCCTTATCAGCCCTGGTCCTCTGGTAAGGTTGATAGAGCCAAGCGAGTCCTAAATGAAACTCTGACCAAATTAACAATTGAACTTCATCAAGATTGGACCAAACGCCTCCCTTTAGCCCTCTTAAAGGTCTGGGCTTTACCAAAGTACCTCTAAGTATCAGTCCATTTGAGGCCATGTATAGGAGGCCCATAATACCTTTGGGTCTTCCCCTCTCCCAAGACGGTCCCAAACTGCCATCCCACCTTCCTTTTCCCTTACTTGCCCAGATACAAGATCCCCTTTGGCAACATATGGATAACCTACTCCCTCGACCACATCCCAGTCTCCCGTACCATCCCTCCAAATAGGAGACAAAGTCTATATGACAGTCCAGTCCCACTCAGAACTAACCCCTACACGGCAAGGATCCTACACGGTAATTCTGTTGACCCCTTCCACTGCAAATTTAAAAGAAATCACCCCTTGGGTGCACATTACTCAACTAAAAAAGTTATGCAGCCCAATGATGAGAATGCCTGCCAGACTAATCCTTATCAAGTTTCTCACACAGGCCCTACAGCTCTAAAGTTCTCATGGCTTCCACTGGCCCCAACTGATGATGTATGAGCCTGTCGGTTTCAAAGCATCATTTTTTAAAATTTGAAATATCTAAGCTGGAATTTGGTCACCTCCACTAGCTTTGTTCTTAGCGATGCTTCCTAAGGCCTATGTGAACTTGTATTCCAGGATATCTGGTTATAGGTGAGCGATCACACCATCATGGTTATCGGGGTCATGAAGATATTTTTTGTATAGTTCTGTGTATTCTTGCCACCTCTTCTTAATATTTTCTGCTTCTGTTAGGTCCATACAGTTTCTGCATTTTATTGTGCCCAACTTTGTATGAAATGTTCCCTTGGTACCTCTAATTTTCTTGAAGAGATCTCTAGACTTTCTCATTCTATTGGCTTCCTCTCATTCTTTGCATTGACCGCTTAGAAAGGCTTTCTTACCTCTCCTTGCTATTCTTTGGAACTGTGCATTCAGATGGATATATCTTTCCTTTTCTCCTTTG